>NC_089819.1:55588604-55604988 GCF_029633855.1 Hoplias malabaricus
AGAGCAACATCCTCATCTCGGTTGGTGCTTTTCAGCGTTTGGAGTCTCTCCGTTGTCTAAAAACCTCCAGATGGCGTTTCTCTGCCGTGAGCAGAGAGAGAGAAAGCCTAGCACCGGACCCAGACACTTTGTTTTTTTTACCCATTTACAGACACTGGGGCTTCGTAAACACATTAGAGTGGTTTCCAGAGCAGCACATGGAGAGGAAACATCCACTGGTGTTTTTTTATTTGTTTTTTAATATTATTTATTACTATCATGAACTACACCTTTAACTGAAAACAACACTAAGCTCCAAAAGATTAGAATCTGCACGCTTTTTCTATGTTTAAATGCACCGTCATTGCATCTGAAAGCTGCAGCTGTTGCATATGTTTCTATTGTTAAGTGATAGTTATTTTCAAGCAGGGCTTTCTCACTTCATATTCAGCCCTCATTGCTCCCTAGCAGCTCAACACAAAGTAACAAAACACAGGGTGACAACTACGTCCCAATTCATCTTATCACAAATATCATATATAATGAGACAGCACTCCAGATGTTCCTAACATTTGTGTGTTTTATGTTTCATCATAATTTGTAGCTATGTTATGTTTTCTAAGTAAGCTCCAGTCCACTGGGGGCACTATTTTACTAAAGTAGTCTCAGATCCACTGTTATGAACCTGAAAATGAGCAACAGAAACACAGCTGTTTTCTTTTAGCAACAGCATTACTTAGATACAACAAGTTGGCATTTATGCTATTTTGGATTGTACAGTTAGGTTTACTCTTACTTTTATAGTTAAAATCTGGTAATATAGTCCATAGTCTAATAAAATTGTGTTTATAGTCTAATCTTGTAATCTTGAGTTAGGGTCATGGTTTAAGGTTCAATTTCAAGTAAGGTTTAGAGTTAGGTTTAGAGTTAGATTTAGAGTTAGGTTTAGAGTTAGATTTAGAGTTAGATTTAGAGTTAGATTTAGAGTTAGATTTAGAGTTAGGTTTAGAGTTAGATTTAGAGTTAGGTTTAGAGTTAGGTTTAGAGTTAGGTTTAGAGTAAGGTTTAGAGTTAGGTTTAGAGTTAGGTTTAGAGTTAGGTTTAGAGTAAGGTTTAGAGTAAGGTTTAGAGTTAGATTTAGAGTTAGGTTTAGAGTTAGGTTTAGAGTTAGATTTAGAGTTAGATTTAGAGTTAGATTTAGAGTTAGGTTTAGAGTTAGATGTTAACGATCGAATTAAAAAAAATAAAATCAGCCTCAAAATTAAAATCATTGACAAGTGTTAAGAATAGAACTGTCCAGAGTTACTCACTTCACCTGGCCTTAATCTTGAGGCTGATAAAAGGTAGGAAGCAAAGAATTGTAATGGAGTGCTGTTCTGTCATGAATACCATGGTAAACACACACTAAGTAAACAGCGGTTTATATTTTCACTGAGTCCTAGCCTCACACAGACTTAATTACTCATTCTAATCTACCCCAGCATCAGATGGATGATGTTTACCATAAAACCCTGTTCTGAAGATGGCTAAATATAAAACACAATCTCATTATCCACTCTGCCTCTTTCCCAGCTCTGAGTTCTGTTCGAACCCAATCAGCTTCATCAGAGATATCTAACTCTGCAACATGAGCTCCAAACAGAAAACGTGATGGATAACCTCCGTCCATCTGAGCAGAGGAGTGAAGGAAGGAGGGAAAAGTATAACAACAACAACAACATTATCATCAACAACAAGACTGAGAGAGCACACAGGACACTGAGGAAGATTCTACACAGGTCTTGAAACATTTAGAAACAACCTGGTGTCATGTGTAAAACAAACTTTCACTACAACACCACACCAACTGAAATATTAAAGTGTGTGGTCTTGTAGTGAAAGTTTATGTTTTACACATGACCTCCAGGGTGTGTTCCCACCTTGCACCCTGTGATTCCGGGTAGGCTCCGGACCCACCGTGACCCAGAACTGGATGGGCGTTTACAGATAATGAATGAATGAATACAATCCATGTATTCGTTGTCTGTAACCCTTATCAAGTTCAGGGTCATGGTGGGTCCAGAGCCTACAGGGAATCACTGGGTGCAAGGTGGGAACACACCCTGGAGGGGGCGTCATTCCTTCACAGGGCAACACACACTCACACATTCACTAACACACATTTGCTAACACCTACGGACACTTTTGAATCTCCAATCCACCTACCAACATGTGTTTTTTAGAGCGTGGGAGGAAACCGGAGCACCCGGAGGAAACCCATGCAGACACAGGGGAAACACACCACACTCCTCACAGACAGTCACCCAGAGGAAACCCACGCAGACACAGAGATAACACACCACACTCCTCACAGACAGTCACCCGGAGGAAACCCACACCGACACAGAGAGAACACACCACACTCCTCACAGACAGTCACCCGGAGGAAACCCACGCAGACACAGAGAGAACACACCACACTCCTCACAGACAGTCACCCGGAAGAAACCCACGCAGACACAGAGAGAACACACCACACTCCTCACAGACAGTCACCTGGAGGAAACCCATGCAGACACAGGGAGAACACACCCCACTCCTCACACACAGAGACTCCAACCCACAACCTCCAGGACCTTGGAGCTGTGACAGAGACACTACCTGCTGCGCCCCCGTGCCACAATAAAAGTTATTGTATGTTCACTAAGTGTATTCTACATTCACATCCACTGGTGGCACTATTTCGCTCCATACACTCAACTCTCTTATGTAGCTGAAGAAGAGAGACAAAAGCAACACAGCCATAATGCTACACAAGAACAACACACTGCAGGCTTTTTTTGTCCACCTTGTGTTGCCAGGTATTCACATATAGTTTGTGCACAGTTTGCAAACCCCAGGAATTGTCTTTTGGTGAAAAAATGTATGTTTTTACTTTGAATCCAGTCTGTTTGGAAAGTCTAGAAATAGTCTGAGTAATGTAACGCTATTCTTAGAAGAATGAAACATATACAATACCCTGTCACCCTCAGATGGCTTCACTTACCAACATATACATTTACTTGCAGATTTAATGACTGAATTTAAGCCTGTGTTTCCAGTTCTGAAAAAACATCTCATTATTCAGAACAGACCTCATTTTTACAGCACAAAGAGAGAGAGAGAGAGAGAGAGAGAGAGAGAGAGAGAGAGAGAGAGAGAGAGAGACGTGAGTTTAAAAATCACGAGGCTAAAGTGTTAGAACACATTATACATTCCGAGATGTACTCGTATCGTTTTTGGACGTCTCCAGAAGCGCCCACGAGTCGAGCGCTGTGACGAGCGGCGGAGCTGAGATGTGTTTTGCATGAGGCTCGTTCCTGAATCTGTTTATGCAGCATGCTGCGTCCAATTTGTCCCCACTGCACGCGCTCACTAAAATATGTGCGAATGCTAATGAGCAACAAACGTCCCCTTTGCGGACGGCGAGTAAATCTCAAGTCCAATTTCCTTCCACATTCGCCGCAGGAAAATCTCTCCATTTGACTTAAGCGCAGCACCAAGTGGCAGCAGGAGCCAAAAGTATGGACACACTAAACATCACTGTGTGAGTGTGTTTTATTTCGTAATCATGAGGATATTTTAAATCTGCGGAATGATGCTCAAGCTGTTTCACAAGACGAATGTTAGCAGTGCACAAAGCCTACATCTCTCCACTAAATATGCTCTGGAGCAGCTGCACATGAGTGTAAGGTCACCATATGGCTTCGGTGCAGTGTAACTGTGTTCTCTGGAGCGAAGGAGCTCCCGGGATGAGTTTGAGAGGTGTTTGTGATCCTGCAACATGTGCACCTGACCTCACTGTGGCTGAATGCCATCAAATCCTCACAACTGTGTTACGAATTTTAGTGCAGAACATCATCAGGAGATTAGGGAGGAAGAAAGTCCTGACATATTTGCTGCACAGTAAGAAGGTGTTACACTTTCAGCACTGTGATTGGACAGACTCAGACGAGGGGGCGGAGCCATGCTAAAGTCTGCACTCGACGTCAGGAGCGGATTAGAATCAGAACGACTCGTTTTATCCTGTGTTTTCTGACTCAGGCAGCGCTCAGAAAACTGACTGGGCGGTCTTGTTTCACAGTGTGTGGGTTGGTGGGCTCCAGATCGAAGCATTTCTTATAATATGTCCCCGTTTTCTGCAGTGCAGTTCTTCTCAGACACACTGTAAATGAGTGAACCACAGATGGACACACTGCTAACCTCAACAACTCTCTCTCTCTCTCTCTCTCTCTCTCTCTCTCTCACACACACACACACACACACACACACACACACACAGCATAAATCAGCGAGTTTCCAGAATGAGAGAACCTTTCACTTCTCCAAGAAATGAGGAGAAAAATGAGCCGTCCGTCTGCTGTGACACTGACACCGAGAAAAATCCTCAGGCAAAGACTCCTCCTGCACAAACGAGGGGAAAAATAAGGGGAAAAGAGAGGGGTGGAGGGGTGAGGAACTGAGCCTTCATCCCTCCATCCCTATCTGCCGTCCTCTCATCTCTCCATCCCTCCCTCCTTTCCCTCTCTCTGTCACTTAGTGATGCTCAGACAAGGTGGAAGCTCCAGAGTGGAAGGAGACAACTCTCAGCTGTCAATCAAATCCACTCATGCAGAGGGAAAAAACTGAAGAGAAAGATGGGCTTCTCTCTCTCTCTCTCTCTCTCTCTCTCTCTCTCTCTCTCTCTCTCTCCCTATATTTCTTTTTGTCCCTCACTGATATTGAGGTCCTCCTTTTTCTCCCCCCACTTTTCTCCTCTCATTCTCCTTTTTCTTCTCTTTCACTCTCTCTTGCTGTTCTGTTCAAATTTTATTTTCTCTGTCCATGATTTTTGCCATTTTTTCATTCACTTTCTCTCTCTCTCTCTCTCTCTCTCTCTCTCTCTCTCTCAGCTGCTCACTTGACTCTGTGACAGGACTCAGGCCTCGAGTTAGTTCAGTCCAGTGCTCTTTTACAGGACAAGAGGCAGGAGGTAGTGGGAGGGTGACTGCTGGTAGGGGGCAGTAGGCAGAAGAAGGGAGGCATTAGTTAAGAGACAAGAGAAAGAAGGCAGCACATAGTAAGTAGGAGACAGGGAAAGAGGCAGGGGACAGGGAAGGAGGCAGGAGACAGAGAAGGAGGCAGGAGACAGGGAAGGAGGCAGAAGACAGGGAAGGAGGCAGGGGACAGGGTAGGAGGCAGGAGACAGAGAAGGAGGCAGGGGACAGGGAAGGAGGCAGGAGACAGGGAAGGAGGCAGAAGACAGAGAAGGAGGCAGGGGACAGGGAAGGAGGCAGGAGACAGGGAAGGAGGCAGAAGACAGGGAAGGAGGCAGGAAACAGGGAAGGAGGCAGGGGACAGGGAAGGAGGCAGAAGACAGGGTAGGAGGCAGGAGACAGAGAAGGAGGCAGGGGACAGGGAAGGAGGCAGGAGACAGGGAAGGAGGCAGAAGACAGAGAAGGAGGCAGGGGACAGGGTAGGAGGCAGGAAACAGGGAAGGAGGCAGAAGACAGGGAAGGAGGCAGGAAACAGGGAAGGAGGCAGGGGACAGGGAAGGAGGCAGAGGGCAGGGAAAGAGGCAGGGGACTGGGAAGGAGGCAGGGGATAGGGAAGGAGGCAGGAGACAGGGAAGGAGGCAAGGGGCAAGGAAGGAAGCAGGGGACAGGGAAGGAGGCAGAAGAGTGGGAACGAGGCAGGAGACAGGGAAGGAGAGTGGGAAGGAGGCAGGGGACAGGGAAGGAGGCAGAAGAGTGGAAAGGAGGGAGGAGACAGGGAAGGAGAGTGGGAAGGAGGCAGGAGACAGGGAAGGAGAGTGGGAAGGAGGCAGGAGACAGGGAAGGAGAGTGGGAAGGAGGCAGGAGACAGGGAAGGAGGCAGGAGACACGGAAGGAAGCAGGGGGCAGGGAAGGAAGCAGGGGACAGGGAAGGAGGCAGAAGAGTGGGAAGGAGGCAGGAGACAGGGACGGAGACAGGAGACAAGTCTTTTGAGACAGTGCTGACAGGAAATCAGGGCCGAACCGAGTGAGGAGGGTAATGGGGGACCTGGCCTCTCCTCAGTCCAAGCTGCTCCTCACTTTCTTCTAAATCCCACCTCTTCAGCTCACCATCTCCCAGTGTAGGCGGGGCACAGGTATCAGCGCAGTCTTCTCTAGCTCCCTCTGCTGTTTCCCCCAGAGCTCGCCTCACAACACGCTTTCCCTTCTCAGCAAACTCCTCCATTTGGAAAAGGATATTATTTTTCTTTCGCCGTTTATTTCAAATCTTTCAAGTGACTGAGGAACACAAACGAAAAGATCATAATTCTCAGATTTTCCTGCTCAAGACCGCTGCCGTCGTTGAGATGCAAATGATCAATAACGTATTTACAGCCGCCGCCAAAACACAACAGAAGGAAAGAAAGATGGAAAGAAGGAGGGAATGAAACGAGAAGCAGAGCAGTTGCAGTTTGTGTTCATCAGAGAGTTTGGAACATAAACAAACATGAGACGAACACTGCCCTAAAGACTTGGAGTCAGAATATTCAGCAGATAAAAAATAAAATCTCTCGCCTGGAGAATCTGAGATTTGTGAGTTTATAATAAGCTCCCGACAAATCAAAGTTTGCAACCAATTTGTGGCCGTGTAGATTTCTCAGGGACTGAAAAAAGTGCTTGTTTGTTTGTTTGTTTGTTTGTTTATTTGTTTGGTTCCTTCCAGAGTTGGGCACTTAAGCAGCATCCAGAGCCAAAGAAGCCGAGGAAAGAACAGAAACGTGGCTTTTCTCAGATCCCCACTTTTTTTATTAATGCCTATACGTTAGAGTCTGTTTACAAATCGTTTTAATTCAGATGCTCTGCCTGGCTCTAAATCTTCTCGGACCATCTCTCCGCCCCCCAGAGAGCACAGTGGTCCACACTTTTCAATTTGGTGAGGAGAGAAAAAGAGGGGATTGAAGTAAAAAGCCCTCGCTTTAGGAGTAGAGCGTTACATCTATTCTACTTTGTTGCAGCCTTTCGGGAGTAAAAGCGGAGGGCAGTGGTGCCGGCCATCCGTTTACACTTCCTTTACAAGGCTCCGGCTGCTGTAATTGTGTTCCGCGGCCCTTCTTTCCTCGGCCTTGCTCCTTTCAGGGCCTCGTGGCTGCGAGATGATGAAGAAAAATGAAACTCTGTTTGAGAGATTCGATTCTCTGCCAAAACAGCAACAACAACAACAACATAAGCAGCCACAAAACTTTGTTGGTGTTGTTGTTTTTGTTTTGTCTGCAACTCATCCTCGACCACAAAACTGCAGTCTCTCAGCACCCATAGACACCAGGACCTATATTTCACATGAAATCAATAAACACAATTTCTTAAACAAAGTGTGTCCAAGCCAAAAGAGGCCAGGGTTTGTCAGATCAGAGTTATCTACTTTAGAATGGCCCCGCCCCCTCGTCTGAGTCTGTCCAATCACAGCGCTGGACTCACGTTTATGAGAGAGAGCGCAAAGAGCTCTAAATCAGAAATAAGAGCACTGAGTAAAAACGGAGGAGAAAGAGAACAGAGTGAAAACGGCTAAAAACCAGAGCTTCTGCTCCTCGCTCCTCACTGCTGTGCGCTCGGGGTCGGGGTGAACAGCGAGCGGCTCATTATCATTTAAAGGAACAGGTGCTGAAAGCGGGCGTTCTGAACAGGGGCTGTTTACACAGGGGGAGAACACTGCTGTGGGGCTCGTGGGGTTTGGACCAAAGCAGGTCCCAGACGTTTCATTAAGAAACAGAACTGTGTTCCACTGTGGAGAAGAAGAGGAAAATGTCCCCTTTACGCTACTCAATATATCAACTACTTCTCATTATGAGGTTGTTGTGAACCTATTTCTGGACACGAGTTTACACCGATTAATCAGGATTAATCCTCATAACTTTGAAGAATAAATGATCTAAAGTGAGATTAATCAAGGCTAAAAATACAACTGTGTTGAAGCAGGTTCAGATTTCAGACCCAGAACCTCACACTGAGGGATATCACCAGTGTTCATTAGATTTAAGATGTTTTTTCTCCTTCGTGTCTGTTCTCAGAATCATGGCTGCATCGGGAGGAAACGGTTTCCAATTAAAGCCGTGTCCGGCCGAGGGAAATACCAAGTGTGAAGGGATTATGTGTGTGTGATAATAAGGGTCGTGATGGCGAGGACCTGCTGGAAAAGAGCGCGAGGCACAATGATATTAATGAGTTATTGACTCTGTCCTTTTAAAAAGCGAAGGGTCACACTTCCTTCATGCGTCTGGACAGTCCCACAGACCTCAGCCACTACCGGCTCACGGCAGCACAGCGGCTCTTTAAGAGTTAACCCCTTAAACTCCGGGCTATTCATTCGGCCATTAATGACACAACCACATTTCAGAGGTCTCTTAGACACAAAAGAAATACGACTTTCAAGTTTTCCGAATATTTAAACTTTAAATTTGGCCACGGGGGATCCTCAGCTCATTTAAAGAGTTCTTCTCTGTCACTCACTCACTCAGTCACACACACACTCACCCAGCCACTCACACACTCACCCAGCCACTCATACACTCACCCAGCCACTCACACACTCACCCAGTCACTCACACACTCACACACTCACCCAGCCACTCACACCTGTGGACAATTTAACACACTCAAATCTGATAGAGTGTGTCACACTCACCCAGCCACTCACACACTCACCCAGTCACTCACACACTCACCCAGCCACTCAAACACTCACCTAGTCACTCACACACTCACCCAGTCACTTACACACGCACCCAGTCACTCACACACTCACACCTGTGGATAATTTAACACACTCACCCAGTCACTGACACACTCACCCCAGTCACTTAACACACTCACCCAGTCACCCTCCCACTCTCAACTGTGGACAGTTTCACACACTCACCCAGTCACTCACTCACTCACCCAGCCACTCACACACTCACCCAGCCCCCCACTCACACACTCACCCAGCCACTCACACACTCACCCAGCCACTCAAACACTCACCTAGTCACTCACACACTCACCCAGTCACTCACACACACTCACACCTGTGGATAATTTAACACACTCACCCAGTCACTGACACACTCACCCAGTCACTTACACACTCACCCAGTCACCCTCCCACTCTCAACTGTGGACAGTTTCACACACTCACCCAGTCACTCACTCACTCACCCAGCCACTCACACACTCACCCAGCCACTCACACACTCACCCAGTCACTCACACACTCACCCAGTCACTCACACACTCACCCAGTCACTTACACATGCACACAGTCACTTACACACTCACACCTGTGGACAATTTAACACACTCACTCACACAGTCACTCACACACTCACCCAGCCACTCACACACTCACCCAGTCACTCACACACTCACCTAGCCACTCACACACTCACCCAGCCACTCACACACTCACCTAGTCACTCACACACTCACCTAGTCACTCACACACTCATCCAGCCACTCACACCTGTGGACAATTTAACACACTCACTCAGTCACTCACACACTCACCCAGCCACTCACACACTCACCTAGTCACTCACACACTCACCCAGTCACTTACACACGCACCCAGTCACTCACACACTCACACCTGTGGATAATTTAACACACTCACCCAGTCACTCACACACTCACCCAGTCACCTTCCCATTCTCAACTGTGGGCAGTTTCACACACTCACCCAGTCACTCACACACTCACCCAGCCACTCACACACTCACCCAGCCACTCACACACTCACCTAGTCACTCACACACTCACCCAGTCACTTACACATGCACCCAGTCACTTACACACTCACACCTGTGGACAGTTTCACACACTCACACCTGTGGACTGTTTCACACACTCACACAGTCACTCTCACACTCACCCAGCCACTCACACACCTCACCCAGCCACTCACACACTCACCAAGTCACTCACACCTGTGGACAATTTAACACACTCACTCAGTCACTCACACACTCACCTAGTCACTCACACACTCACCCAGTCACTTACACACGCACCCAGTCACCCTCCCATTCTCAACTGTGGGCAGTTTCACACACTCACCCAGTCACTCACACACTCACCCAGCCACTCACACACTCACACATGTGGACAGTTTCACACACTCACTCAGTCACTCACACAATCACTCAGTCACTCACACAATCACACTTGTGGAGAGTTTCACACACTCACCCAGCCACTCATACACTCACACAGTCACTCACACACTCACCCAGTCACACACACACTCACACCTGTGGACTGTTTCACACACTCACACAGTCACCCACACACTCACCCACTCACCCAGTCACACACACACTCACACATTCACCCAGTCGCTCACACACTCACCAGTCACCCAGTCACTCACAACTGTGGTGCAGATGAGGCACTTTGCTCACAGTCGAAGGTGTGTGCTAGAAGAGCAGCTCCCTGACCTCATAAATGCCCTTACAGCTTCCATCAGATTCTCACAGCAAGGTTCAGACAGGACCAAAACCTCCACCTCCACACCGCATTCACTGTCCAGAGAAGTCCAGAGAGTGACGGCTGTTTAAGGGTTAAACGTTTGCTGTAAACATACAGCACTCTGAAAATGATGTCGACTTCAAATGCGTTTCTATTCGCAGCGCACCAAACAAACCCCAGCTGAGGCCACAAATTGTGTCCCCGGGGCTTTTGTTCTACAGACACGTCCTGGGTATAATTTGCTGAATGTTTTGAATACAAAAGGAACAGACAGAGTTTATGCGGCGTGTAGTTAATGTACAAATCCGCAGCTGCACTGTAATAAATTGCTGTCTGTCTCTCATTCAGCTCTGTTACACATTTCCTATATATTCCCTTTTTCATTATTCATGCGGACCGTAATGGCTACAGTACATCATCATGTAAGAAATCTCAGCCCCAACACTACAATCTGCAACCGGCACTGAGTAATTATGGGATAAGACGCCTGTAAGATTTATACGCCATCGTTTTAGAAATATGACTTCTGCACACTTTAAACACACGTCGTGTCGACAGCGTTCGCTTTCCCCCCGAAATATCCCTCTGTTCTGATCCAGAGAGCTCCTCTGAACACAATGGAACGGGCCGGTGTTTTCGCTGATGGATGATTCCTGAGGGAAACTGATGCTGAAAGTATAATAAGGACATTTAGCACCAGGTGGAGTACGGACTTTGATAAATAACCACAGCCGTATTAATGAAAAAAACATAACTCACTCCAGCTGTAATTAATTCTACAGTCTTCCAATTTACATAGAGTTTACTCTGAACACACACACACACAGTGATCACTGAAGCATGCTTGGTCCTTGTTTAACTCTGTAAACATGAGGCAGAGTGTGTCGTGTACAGGTGTGTGTATGAAACACTCACAAACACACACACGCACACATAAACAACACACACACCTTCCAGCTCCTGTCCAATTATAGATCAGACGCGAGTCCTCGACCGTGGCCCTGTTTGCATCTCATAAAATCATTTCACTCGATATTACCCCCGTCAATAACTAATTACTCGCACCGTAATTTGCTTTTCAAAAGCTGGATCTTTACACCGTCGTCCACCCTCCTGCACAGGGATGTGGAAGGGAAGTAGAGGAAGGAAAACTACAAGGAAGTGCATCGGCAGGAAGTGCGGGAGGAAAAGTGGTTGTAAGGGGAGCAAAAGCTGGAGGTAGAAAAGCAGAAATAAAGTTCAAAGGAAAGGTACAAAGAAGAGGAAGAGAACAAGGAAAACGAGCAAATCTGGGAAATGTAAACTGTAACAGCTTCACCTCAAATACCTGAGTTCAAAGTTAAATCCAATTAGTTACTTTCTGGAGGTTGATTTGACTTTAAACCGCTTGTTGTTTCAACTTAACGACACACGCTGAAAAAACACGACTCGTTCCAACGCAGATATTTAAGTTAAAAGAAGTATTGACATTACATTTTTGAGATGTAATTATTTGTGACAGTCGCCGTCAAGAACGACGTCCAGCATCATCACTGCTTTCCACACACTTTATTACAACTCTCTGTAAAGAACTTCAGAGAATAAGAACAAGCGACAGGCAGCATTTGGGGAGAAGAGAATCAACCAGAACCTCACCAAAGCTGCAGTGTTTCACTGGTGAAGGTGAGGGCTCTGACAAAACACAGTCCAAACACCAATAAACAACCTGAACTCATCCTATATATTACTCCCACTCCCACAGAGCACAAGAATGAAAATAAAACCTCAAAAAAGTGAGAAAGCTGGGCCCGCGGTGCATGCTGGGAGCTCTACCTGAGCGAACCAAAGCCCCGCCCCCAGCCGTAACTCACAGTTACTCAAAGTTAATTTCACTTCTTCACAATGTCCTCTTCACTGGATTCATTTAAAGCTTGAGTTCAGAGCTGAGAAACTCATCAAATTCAGTTGAAATTACTAAACTTCTTACAGCAAATGACAAAACGATGCTGTCATTGATGACTTATTGCTTACAGTGTTGTGGAAGAAAGAAGGAAATGCTGCAGTAAGATGTCAGTTAAACCCTGAAGACTGCGCTGAGCCCCCTCCTTCGGCGATGAACTCAACGCTGCATTAGTTTTCTGCAGATAATGCGACGCATCTCAGCGGCGTGTTGTTTAACATGCAGGATCCGGCCTCCTCGATTTGCGCTAATCAGCTGATAAGACGGAAGCCCTTTTCCCGATCCCTGGAGGCTGGAAACCCAACTCCTAATGGTCATTAGTAGTAATTACGCTCCCTAACCGCCACATCCAGCCCAGTTGTCCGCTCTAATAAGGAGTGGGTTCCTGCCCCGGCCTCTCTCCGTATCTCAGCTGCGGGGACGCTCTTCTCCGTGATAAAAAGCCCTGTTAACGTTTTTGTTCCTGGTGAGATGAACCGCAAAAACAGAGGAGAAGCAGATGCAGAGTTATCTGAGACCACCGCTGGACCACCGCTGCCATTTATCCTCAGACTCAGAGTGTTTTCACCAGTGACAAACACCACAACATTAGAGCAACTGCAAATAAACAGAGGCAGAGTAAAACGTGCCACGTTTCTTAGGAAATGAAGGGAATTAATCAGCAGCTGGGTGCTGTTCTGCTGCAGTGGCAGTCTCTACTCTCCTAGGAGGATTTACACTAGGTGTTGGGACATTGCTGTGAAGATTTGATGGCACGTATGCTTCTCATACACTCAGTGAAGTCAGGTGCTGATGGATGACGTGTCCTGGATCACAAGTCTATTCCAGCACTCAGAGGATCACAGTTTGAAAATGCAGGGGGGGTGGGGGGGGGGGTTAAACCCCTCTAGCCCATGCTTAGCATTGGGCATGCTGAACTCAGACTCATGTGCAGCTGCTCCCAAGTGTCTGAACTGTGTATTCAAAACAATGAGGAATCAAAAGAATCACGTGAATTAATCGTTATTTAGAGGGGAATGGTTTCTTCTTGCATTTTAAAAAAAAGAGGACTGTAATCTCTCTCTCTCTCTCTCTCCTCTCTCTCTCTCTCCTCTCACACACACACACACACACACTCTCTTTAGGGAAGAGTGAGGTTATGGTCACGTGACATGCTCAGGGTGAGACTCTTATTCAGCTGATGCAGTTTTTTTTTAAAGAGAGTTCAGATGAAGGTGTCTGCAAACTCCCTCTCTCTCTCTCTCTCTCTCTCTCTCTCTCTCTCTCTCTCTCTCTCTAACCTCTTCCCTGGAGAATGACCTGTGGAGAGCAATCCTTATCGACCTACAAGGGAAAAAAACAGTGCAGGGAGAAAGGGAGCCAATAACATATGCAGAGAGAGAGAGAGAGAGAGAGAGAGAGAGAGAGAGAGAGAGAGGGAGAGAGAGAGAGAGAGAGAGAGAGAGAGAGAGAGAGGAAATAAAGATATAAAAAAACAAGTATCGACATCTGTATCAGCCTCCAGCTTCATCAGCACCAGGAGCTCTCTCTCTCTCTCTCTCTCTCTCTCTCTCCCTCCCTCTCTCTCTCTCTCTCTCTCTCTCTCTCTCTCTCTCTCTCCTCACTTTTTCGTTTTCTTCATTGTTACTTATTTCTTTCACTGTTTCGTTTTGTCTTTCTTTCCTTATTTCTTTCTTTCTCCATTGTTAGACACCACCTGTGTTTCCCTCTCCACCTGTCTGTGGTTGTAATGTTGTGGCTGGTGTATGAGGGATGCAGTGCTGTCTTGTGTTCGTTGGTGGTTCACTGTTTTCAGACTCGGTGCTGGAGCTGATGAATGAGTGAGGGTGGTGTGTGGTGATGAGGCGGCGGAGTTGACACTGCGCCCACACGCAGGCCGCGGCTGTTTAAAGGGTTAAAGGGTTAATGCGTACTGTGTGCGCTCTCGCTAATCTCTCACCTCCTGCATTCATCACGCTCTCGCGCCGGAGGATAACCGCCCGGACAACACCCACACACTCGTTCACTACCTCCACTACAACAGGTGGAGCTCTCTCTCTCTCTCTCTCTCTCTCTCTCTCTCTCTCTTTCTCTCTCTCTCTCTATCTATCTATCTAACTATCTCTCTCTCTCTCTCTCTCTCTCCACAGCTGTTTTCATTAAGAGAACGTCCCTCACCTTTCATCAGTAACACTACGTCTGAAAGTGCGCTACATTTAAGGTGGAGCCTCTGTGTTGTATACTTCAGTAAAGACCTGATCTGATTATCTGTCCCGCTGCCACCTTTATTAAATAAATTACCCATCATGCAGCTGGAGTTTGGAGGTCCTGGGAGGGCTGGGGCGCTAGCTGCTTATGGTCAGTTTCACCCTTATCATGGTTTTAAACAACGTACATAATCTCCACAGAGCAAACAGGATATTTATAAGTCATGCATCGCTCTGAGGTCACCATGTCCAATGCCAAGAGGCCTGCCAGAGGGGTGTGAACACCCCACACACCATAGCATTGTGGCTCTGCATTCCCTACAGAGACTTTAAAACACAGTATAGTCAAAGATAGGTTGCACCTAGTGCTGACACAGCCTTTCTAATCCCCACAGGGAAGCACGAGCAAATAGAGCAGCTGCACATGAGGCTAGACCACCGTGCCCAATGGCTGACAGTCTACCGGAGGGGTGTGTATCCGTGTCATGTGAGGGATATATCAGGGGAAGTTTCTGATCCCTGATAAAACACACCACTGTGTTGTATCTTTCCCAGATTATTTACTTATTATTATTATTGTTTTAAATTCTCAACAGAGATGAGGTCATTAAACTCTGCCTCCAGCACAGATCTCATGTTCCTCTCTGCAGAGAAACGTCTGATTCACTCTCAGCTCGCCACCAATTAACACTGGGCTCCTCGACCTATTGATTATCGCCGTTATCAGAGAGAGCTGCTTTCAGAGCGGAGCAGGAGCCGAGCCAGAGACAGAGAGAGCGCCGTCCAATCTCCGTCATAAATGAATAAGAATCCCCACAGGCAGCCTGCAGTCTGCTCCACTCGCGCCTCACTCGCGTCTTTATTCCACATCTACATCCACAAGCAGGGCCTCGCGGAACGGAGGGAGGTATTCGGTGTCTTTCTAGGCTTCATGCTTTCTGCCAGATCTCCACCAGCTTCAACACTCTTTCAAAAAAATCACAGCCATTTATCGACAGTAACATCCTGCAGCGTCCCTCTGTTGTGGAGAGAATCGCGTCCTAAATTCACAGCTCACTGTAAAAGTGTCATGCTTCTGTTCTGATAAAACAGCTCCTCGCCATTGAAGCAAAATAGAGCCGTGTGATTAGGACTGGGAGGGGCCAGGGCATGTCCCGGGGGAAGCCGTGGCCTAAAGAAATTGAGGTAGTGTGAGGGAAGATACAGAATAGTCTCCTTCTTCAACTTCCACAGCTGAAGGGCCTCTGTGAAAGTCACATAAACCCCGAATACTCCCTGGGCACCAAGGTGGCTACCTGCTTCTCTCTCTCTCTCTCTCTCTCTCTCTCTCTCTCTGTGTCTATCATCACTGCCCATAATCACTAGTGTTCACTGCAGTCCAAAATGTATTGCACTGGATGGATGACAGTAAAAATTAAAACGTGTTACTCTTATTAATCTCTAAAAACATATACAGCACCAGTCAAAAGTTGGACATCTTCTCATTCACTGTTATTCTTTGTTGGTTATTGTTTTCTCTTTCATTTAAAACTATGAAGAAACACATATGGAATTATGTAGTAAACAGAGAAGAATATATTTTATACTTTAGACTCTCACAGTAGCCCCCTGTTGCTTTGACGACAGCTTCACACACTCTCTCCGTTCTCTCAGTCGGCTTCATGAGGTCGTCACCTGGAACGGTTTTCAGTGAACAGCTGTGGCCTCGTCGAGAGTTAATCTGTAGAACCGCTCTCTTCTGAATGTGTCTGAGACTGTAACTGGGGTTGTGCAGAGGTAGGGGCTGGTACACAGCTCTATACAGTGACTAA
>NC_089819.1:55605188-55625188 GCF_029633855.1 Hoplias malabaricus
ACACACTCTATCAGATTCGGCCTTATTCCTTACTTCTGTGACTGCAGTGTGTCTGAGAAACACAGCCCTGTTTCACTTGCAGAGACATCAGTTTTTTTCTGCAGTGTAAACATGTCAATATCAGCTGGAAGCAGTGGAATATTTCTCCTGCGTTTGCAGCAGGGTTTTTTCTGGCAGAAAAGGAAAGAGTCTGAAATGAGTCGCTCTGAACCACGGCATCGTAAAACACCACGCCGTAAAGGCCCCGCCTCTTCTCCACTGAGATCCTGGACCCAGGCCACACAGGGGACGGTGAAGAGCTTAATTCCTCTGATTAGTTATCGCTGGGTTCAAGGCCTTCTGCCAGACGTCTGGATCCTGCAGCTAAACACACTGTTATCTCATCTGGAACAATGCACACAAACCTGGGTGAGACGCACTCACACACTCAGCCTCCTCCAGCTACAGCAGGAGTGCGGCGATGAATCTTAAGGTTTTATTATTAAGCAGATCGTACACCACAGTGAGTTCTGACCCCGCGCTGAAGAAACTAACGGGGAATAAAAAGGGCAGAGTCTCCTTTCGGGAGGTGGTCTTCACTATCATCTCAGTTACACTCTGGAGAGAAAAGAGAGGGGTGTCCCTTCACCACCCACCAGAACATAAAGTGTTTCATATCTGATTTTATAGAAAGAGAGCACACACACACACTTGGCTTGCTGTATTGTACAAAGCTGACCATGCTCGAATTTAATCAATGGCACGGCCACCTTCACCGTCTCCGCCAGTTCAGCGAGGTTAAAAGATACTCGAGAGAGAGAGAGAGAGAGAGAGAGAGAGAGAGAGAGAGAGAGAGAGCTTTTTTCCCCTCATGCTTTCTTCTATTACATGCTCCCTGCGTGTGAATCCTGCACCGTGTTTATTCACTCTGCTATTGTGTGTCGTCCGTCTCTAACGGCAGAGAGAGCTGTGTCTCAGTTCACATTACACTCACACACTACACACACTATACACACTACACACACTACACACACTACACTCACACACTACACACTACACTCACACACTACACTCACACACTATACACACTACACTCACACACTATACACACTACACACACACACTACACTCACACACTACACACTACACTCACACACTATACACACTACATTCACACACTACACTCACACACTATACACACTACACTCACACACTATACACACTACACTCACACACTACACACTACACTCACACACTACACTCACACACTATACACACTACACTCACACACTATACACACTACACTCACACACTACACTCACACACTACACACTACACTCACACACTATACACACTACACTCACACACTACACACTACACTCACACACTATACACACTACACTCACACACTACACTCACACACTACACTCACACACTACACACTACACTCACACACTATACACACTACACTCACACACTACACTCACACACTACACAATACACTCACACACTATACACACTACACTCACACACTATACACACTACACTCACACACTACACACTACACTCACACACTATACACACTACACTCACACACTACACTCACACACTACACACTACACTCACACACTATACACACTACACACACACACTACACACACTAGACACACATTATACACACTACACACTACACTCACACACTATACACACTACACACACATTATACACACACTACACACACTACCCACACTCATACACTATACACACTCACACTACACACACTATACACTATACACACTACACACACTATACACACTATACACACTACACACACTCACACACTACACACACATTATACACACTACACACACTATACACACTAAACACACTATACACACTACACACACTATACACACTACACACACTCACGCACTATACACGATATACACACTACACACACATTATACACACTATACACACTACACACACACTCACACACTATACACACACTATACACTGCACACACTATACATGCTATACACACACACACACACACACACACTACACTACACTACACTACACACAGTAATACACTACACACACACTATACACACTACACACTATTCACACACTCACACACTATTCACACAGTAACACACTACACACAGTAACACAATACACATAGTAACACACTGCACACAATGACTACACTACTCTATACAGTATTTCCATACACTAAACATTGTTTTATACTAGAGTCATATACAATACTCATCCACTAGTGTCTATACAATAGAATCACACACAATGCACAATCAGTGTCCATACAATACAGTCACACACAATAAACCTGGTATAATGTGCTGCATGTACACTACACTATATTCATATTCACATTGTTTAATTATTATAGACACATATTAAGTGAACTGCTTTCAGAAATTAAACAGTGTGTTAATAAACGATACACTGTAGTTGTAAATAATAGGCTATAAATATATTCTATGCACAACAGATGCATGCTACAGACTGTAGTTGTAGACTATACACAGTATTTATAAACTATATGCAGTCTTCATATTATACACTGTATATAAACACTGCACACAGTATTTCACTGCACTGTACACTATCAACATTATTCTAATCCAATACCTTTAAACTCTACAGTACATCATCACACTGTACCTTTACCTCCACTGTGTAAACAGACCTTGGGCTTTATAACGGCAATATATAAATGCAACTTATTAATATTATTATTATTATTATTATTATATTGACAGTGTACAGTGGAGTAATTTCCCTCTCAGCAAAAACATGTAGAAAAGGCGATGCCCCTTAAACAACGTTTACATTTGGTTGAAACTGAAAGGTAAGAACTGGCGCCCCCTCCAGGGTGTGTTCCTGCCTTGTGCCCAATGATTCCAGGTAGGCTCTGGACCCACCGTGACCCTAACCTGGATAAGGGTTACAGATAATGAATGAATGAATGAATGAATGAATGAAACTGAAAGGTGAAAAAGAATAGTCTGAAATGTGGCACGTGCGCTACAAATATATTTAGACCAAAGCAGACGGAGCAAACAGAGCCCAAATTTCAATTCAGTTCAGTGTTATGGCGTACCGACCAGAATTAGCACAAAAAAACAATGTTCATATTCTTTCATGTTCAACAGCGGTTCTCTGTGGTCAAACTTGGGTGCACTAGGACCTGGGGGAGCTGCTGCTGCTGTTACTGCATGTCCCTTTGCTGCTGTTGGCTATCGGACTGTATGGTTCCTTGACAGAATAACCCCTCTGGTTAAAGCTTAGCCCCTAATCACTGATCTCGAGTGACGGCCCTGTTGCAAACATAATGGAAATGCACAGCAGCTAATATTGGGTTAATGTAGCTAGGGAGCTTATGGCTGTTTGTTAGCATAACGCTCATCCCCTCTTCTCCTCAAACTAATCCCGAATAGCCCCCTGTTTCCGGACTGACGTCCTCCGGCTCTGTGGATGAACACAGACAGCACAGAGAGTAATGGTGGCAGGAGCTAAGGCTTGTAGTTTGCACAGTGCTAACTGGTATAAATAAGCTTCATTAACTCAGTACATTAGCCTCGCAGCTCCAGTAAAAATTGGCAAAGCAGTAAACACAGTCAAAGTGTGCAGTGCACTGGAGAAGTGCTCGATTTGGGACGCAGCCGGTGTGTGTTTTATTCTGTGAGCAGTGTGTGTTTCTTGGCTCTGCAGTGTGCCGAGCTTTGACGCCGTCACGGCTGAGGGACTGCGCTCGCTTCAGAAAAACGTTTACACACACACACACACACACACAGAGAGTGGAGGATTTACACCCTGAAACAGCTCTCCCTGCCAACAAACCCTATAAGTCACCACAAAGGTTCAACTGTGACTTGTATCTACCTGACTGGGTCATTCTCTCTCTCTCTCTCTCTCTCTCTCTCTCTCTCTCTCTCTGTGTGTGTGTGTGTGTGTGTATTCTGTTTTTCCCTTTGCCTTTCTCCTTTTCTCTTTCTATATTTCACTATTTTTATTCCCTCTCTTCTTTCCCTCTCTCTCTCTCTGCTCCGTTCCTGTCTTCACTCATCACATATCTTCTCTTTTTCTCTTTGCTTTTCATTCCCCTTCTCTCTCTTTCATTGTCTGATTTGCTCTCTCACCCTCTCTGCCTTAGTCTATGTATATGTGTGTGTGTGTGTGTGAGAGAGAGAGAGAGAGAGAGAGAGAGAGAGAGAGAGAGAGACCAAACAACAGGGAAGAGAAGAAGAGAGTATGTAAATGGTCTGTATACATATTTAATGAAAGGTGATCAGGTGCTGAGAGACAGGAGCAGTTGAATGCGTGTGTGTGTGTGTGTGTGTGTGTGTGTGTGTGTGAAAGGAGAGAGAGAGAGAGAGAGAGAGAGAGAGAGAGAGAGAGAGAGAGAGAGAATGACCCTCAGCTGAAATGAACAAATAGAATACACTTTTCTTTTCATCTCAGTTCAATTCAGGTATCTTGCTCAAGCTCTTCTGAACAAACCACACACACACACACACACACACACACACTTGTTAATGGGCAAAAAGCCAGAAAAGCAGAGCAATAGACAAGCTGTCAGCTCGAGCCACTGAGGAGCTAATGTGATCCCACAGCTCTATCAGACCCACACACACACACACACACACACACACACACACACACACACTGGTGTTTATTACAGTCACCACGGAAACAGAGAAATAGAAAGAGAGATACAGAGACAGAGAGGGAAAGAGAGAAAACAGGGAATGAAAGAGAGGAAAAAGGCAAAGGAAGAAAGGAAGAGGGAGGAGAGGAGACAAACTGAGAAATGAAGAAATGAAGAGGAACAAGGAGAAAAAAGAATGAAAAGAGGTTATGACAGAGCAGACAGAGATAAACAGAGAAGGAGACACAGGAGAAACAAGAGAGAAAACAAAATGTTTAGAGGAAAATAGATAAAGGAGAGGATGAAGGAGGGAGGGAGGGATAAAGAGAGAGAGAGAGAGAGAGAGAGAGAGAGAGAGAGAGAGAGAGAGAGAGAGAGAGATAACCAACCTGAAATAGAGGCTTAAAGGCTTGTGTGATCTACAGCTCCTGGACGGAATGAGAGAGTGAATGGAGGGAGGGAAGGAGAATAAAAGGCTGAACGAGGGTAAATCTGACCACGAGTCGCAGAGAAAGAGCAGGGTTTGACGGAGAGATGGAGATTAAACACAGAGACATGTTTATTTCCAGTATTTCGAGGCTAATGCTAACGTCTCAGACTCAGAAAAGGCGGGCAGCCGTAGCCTAATGCTCAGAGACCGGGCTTGGTACCGGAACGTTGCTGGTTCCATCCTCAGGAACGTCAGGAATAAAGGGGCCTTTGAGCATGGCACTGAAACCTTTAAAACAAAGGTAACCAGACAGACTCATTTAAATCATGTTCAGGGACAGCCTTTTCTCCTCCCTCTGCATCCACAGCTGACGTGCCCTTGAGCTAGGCTCCTCTGTGTGTGTGTGTGTGTGTGTGTGTTCAATGCTGCTGATCACTAGTGTGTGTGTGTCCAATCAATGGAATATGTGTACTCAGTGCTCTTAATAACTAGTGTGTGTGTGTATGTGTGTGTGTGTACAATGCTGCTGATCACTAGTGTGTGTGTGTGTATGTGTATCTGTGTTCAATGCTGCTGATCCCTCGTGTGTGTGTGTGTGTATGTGTGTTTGTGTGTGTATCTGTGTTCAATGCTGCTGATCCCTCGTGTGTGTGTGTGTGTATGTGTGTTTGTGTGTGTATGTTCAATGTTGCTGATCACTAGTGTGTGTGTGTGTGTGTGTGTGTGTATGTGTGTTTGTGTGTGTATGTTCAATGTTGCTGATCACTAGTGTGTGTGTGTGTGTGTGTGTGTGTATGTGTGTTCAACGCTGCTGATCCCGTGTGTGTGTGTGTGTATGTGTGTTTGTGTGTGTATGTTCAATGTTGCTGATCACTAGTGTGTGTGTGTGTGTGTGTGTGTGTGTGTGTGTGTGTGTATCTGTGTTCAATGCTGCTGATCCCTCGTGTGTGTGTGTGTGTATGTGTGTTTGTGTGTGTATGTTCAATGTTGCTGATCACTAGTGTGTGTGTGTATGTGTGTTCAACGCTTCTGATCCCGTGTGTGTGTGTGTGTGTGTTTGTGTGTGTTCAATGCTGCTGATCACTAGTGTGTGTGTCCAATCACTAGAATGTGGGTGCTCAGTGCTCTTAATAACTAGTGTGTGTGTGTATGTGTGTGTGTGTGTGCAAATATAAACCTTCCTATAACAGTAGGTGAATATAAACCTACGATCTTTATTCTGAGTGTCACCCAAAGTGTGATTCCACTCTCGCTCTGAACAGTGACTCCTTTGGTTAGTGACTGGCGGCTAACACCCCCTCCGTGTCCCTCAGTAACACCGAGCTACTCGATATCCATTAGACGCCACCTCTAACCCGAGCAGACGCAGAGTAAGGCGAGAGAGGAGAGCTGAACTGACGAGAGATCTCCTCCTCCACCTTCAGGAACAGCACAGCAGCCCGGGGACGGCTTCACAACTGCTTCCTAATAACAGCATCCACTTAAAGCAACAGTAGGTCGTATTTTCACCATAAAATCACAGCTTCAAATGCACTGTGAGGCTTCAATGAGCTGCAATAGGGAGAACAGACATTACTGTCATTACTACCCCAGGCTCAGTACAGCAGAAACTGTGCTGTGTACCTTTTGGAGGAGGGTAGTAAACCACACACCACTCCTCGGCACACGGGGTAGATGCACCATGTGGTGATGCAGCTCCGTCCAGTTCTTTTAGGACGATCTGGAGCGGTGTTTGTGTTATAACTAACCATCCAACATCAACACCTGACCTGACTCGTGTCCTCAAGGCTGAGTGCAATCAAGTCTTCACAGCAATGATCCAACGATATTGACATGATTGGGGCATATTCGACTAAAAAAAGCTGTTCCCAGGATTTGTACAATATGTACTAAATATAGTTCACACTCATTAAATATGTACTAAATATGTTTGCGGATTCGTGTATGGATTTCTGGAAACCCAGAGTCAAAACCCTCACCTTACAGTCTTTAAAATAAAGGTGCTACAAAGGTTTTTAAAGAACTACATTAAGTGCCATGAAGGAATGTGTTAGTTTAGAGATATGTTTTAAATATCGTACGGTTCTTTACCCATTTAATGGTTCTTCATGGTTCCAAATCTGGTTCTTCTATGTCACTGCTCAAAGAACCTTTATATTTAAGAGTGTAACCATGAACCTAGCCTTAACCCTCAACTCTGAAATAATTTAAACAATTTAAACGTTTAATGTTTTTGTGTATGACTCAAACGACAGTTTACAGCACTGTTTCTGTGCTTCGTCTGAGAGTCGGACAGGAGCCAATCAGAGCCACTATCTCAAGGTAGAAACGTTACGGATATCAGTGCTCTGTAGAAATAAATGTAGTCCTTTAAACACGGACAGATTCCACAGCAAAACACGAACAAACTCCTGATGGAGACTCTTAATTTGTACAAAAACCTGACAGATACACGACAAATAACATGTGACTGCTCCATTAAAGAGAAAGGCCCATGTTCTCTTAACGTTCTCAGTGGAAACACTTAGTGCAGAACCGCAGCTAAATAAAGCCCGTCCTAAAACAGAACGTGCACGGACATCATCGCTGCCCTAGATGAATATAAATTAATGCCTTTCAGCTCCCCCCACCTTCCGCCACCTCCTTCTCTTTCTCCTTCTTTCCTTTAGCTTCTTTCTTGCTTTTCTGTTGTTGTCTAAATGCAGTTGAAAATAATTGCGCCCCCGACTGTCACAAATAAATGAACATTTAATTACACTGATTGCGCCACTGCCTACTGTGAGGTGCCTTGCAATGTATTAAAAACACATTTGTGAACGCGTGACGTGCTTCAAGATGAGCTCCAGTCGCTTTGATCAAAACTATTGATGTTTACTGATGGATGTGAAGGTCCTGATGCAACTAAACGCCCTCAGAAACCCATCTGTGACGTCTCTGAATCGATGACATGATCAGAATTAAGACTAAAAACATGAATCGATAATGATTAAGGTGTTCATTTGAATATTGCAGCCATCTGGGGTATTGGTGAAGGGAAGTTCAATATTCCAATGTTAGGAAAATGAGTAATAAAGGCCTTATTTACTCTCACACTCACTCACTCACTCACTCACACCTGTGAATCACAGAGTCACTCACTCACTCACTCACTCACTCACTCACTCACTCACACCTGTGAATCACAGAGTCACTCAATCACTCACTCACTCACTCACTCACACCTGTTAATCACACAGTCACTCATTAACACCTGTGAATCACCCAGTCACTCACTCACTCACTCACTCACACCTATGAATCACTGAGTCACTCACTTACTCACTCACTCACTCACACCTGTAAATCACCCAGTCACTCACTCACTCACACCTGTGAATCACCAAGTCACTCACTCACTCACTCATTCACACCTGTGAATCACCCAGTCACTCACACCTGTAAATCAGTCACTCACTCACTCACTCACCCACACCTGTAAATCACCCAGTCACTCACTCACTCACACCTATGAATCACTGAGTCACTCACTCACTCACTCACTCACTCACTCATTCACACGTGAATCACCTAGTCACTCACTCACTCACACCTGTAAATCACCCAGTCACTCACTCACTCACACCTGTGAATCACCAAGTCACTCACTCACTCACACCTGTGAATCACCAAGTCACTCACTCACTCACTCATTCACATCTGTGAATCACCCAGTCACTCACACCTGTAAATCAGTCACTCACTCACTCACCCACACCTGTAAATCACCCAGTCACTCACTCACTCACTCACTCACTCATTCACACTTGTGAATTACCCAGTCACTCACTTACTCACACCTGTACATCACCCAGTCACTCACTCACAACTGTGAATTACTGAGTCATTCACTCATTGACTCACTCACTCACTCACACCTGTGAATCACAGAGTCACTCAATCGCTCACTCACTCACTCACTCACACCTGTTAATCACACAGTCACTCATTAACACCTGTGAATCACCCAGTCACTCACTCACTCACTCACACCTGTGAATCACAGAGTCACTCAATCACTCACTCACTCACTCACTCACACCTGTTAATCACACAGTCACTCATTAACACCTGTGAATCACCCAGTCACTCATTAACACCTGTGAATCACCCAGTCACATACTCACCCAATCACAGGTCCAAACACCCCACAGACATTCACACAGTCACTCATAACTTTGGACAGTTTCACTTACTCCCCCAATCACCCAATCACTCACTCTCTCACCCAGTCACTCACTCTCTCACCAACTCACTCACACACACATACACACACGTGGACAGTTTCAAACACTTTCATTGTGCCATTGACCCAAACGAGCCCTAATTCACTGAAAAACAAACTGACCCAGGGATATTTAAGGTGGAGAATTCTCTGAGATAAACATTTTTAATAATCAGCACAGAATCTGTATAAAGCCCAAATACACAGTGGGTCTCACTGAGTTCAGACAAATATTCAGAGCTGTAGGTTATGGCCCTGAACCTGTGAAGCTGTATAAAGTCAAAGATCACCTCCCCCAGCCCACAGCGGGCATCGGCCCACTCGCCCTAATCAGGGCTTCAGACGCCTGCACGAGTCGAGGCTTCAGACTGAAGACATTCAGAGTGAACCACTGCATGAGCTTCATCTGAGAAACAGAGACATATCTCATTTACCAGACTTTTGGGCTGAAAAAGACACAGCGGTAACAGCTTTGTTTTGCAAATCAAACATAACAAAGAAAACAATACCTCCTTAAACCGAGTGCAGGGCTGTCTTTAGTTCCTCCTCATTATCGGGCCATTATTCAAACTTCTGCCTCTGCAACAGGGGATGTTTTTCCTAAGAGTGCAACATGTCAATACAAGGTACATCGCCCCCTGTACTTCCTGTAGAGTATTACAGTCTAAGGGAATGATCATATTGCATTAACACACATCTCCAAAAGGTGAACTCGAATGTATCGGACTTAAAGGACGTTCCCAAGTTCTGTACGATGTGTTCTAGCTGTAACTGACTTTAATAAAATATGAAGTAAATATACAGCACCCTGGGCCCCTAACGTTATTATTTTAACATTTATTTTCTCAGTTAACATGGTGTTTGTAAAAATATATTTTAGGAAATATATCAATTTTTTGCTCTAAAAAAGTAGTCTCTGTGTTGTGAGCGAGTGAAGAACAGCGTGTTTCCTGATGTTTCTCCTGATCGTATGGATGTGTTAAATCTACAGCACACTTTATTTATTCATTAATTAATTCATTATCTGTAACACTTATCCAGTTCAGGGTCGCGGTGGATCCAGAGCCTACCTGGAATCATTGGGCGCAAGGCAGGAATACACCCTGGAGGGGGCGCCAGTCCTTCACAGGGCAACACACACACACAGATACACTCACACCTACGGATACTTTTTGAGTTGCCAATCCACCTACCAACGTGTGTTTTTGGACTGTGGGAGGAAAACGGAGCACCCGGAGGAAACCCACGCAGACACAGGGAGAACACACCACACTCCTCACAGACAGTCACCCGGAGGAAACCCACACAGACACAGGGAGAACACACCACACTCCTCACAGACAGTCACCCGGAGGAAACCCACACAGACACAGGGAGAACACACCACAATCCTCACAGACAGTCACCCGGAGGAAACCCACGCAGACACAGGGAGAACACACCACACTCCTCACAGACAGTCACCCGGAGGAAACCCACGCAGACACAGGGAGAACACACCACACTCCTCACAGACAGTCACCCGGAGGAAACCCACACAGACACAGAGAGAACACACCACACTCCTCACAGACAGTCACCCGGAGGAAACCCACGCAGACACAGAGAGAACACACCACACTCCTCACAGACAGTCACCTGGAGGAAACCCACGCAGACACAGAGAGAACACACCACACTCCTCACATACAGTCACCCGGAGGAAACCCACACAGACACAGAGAGAACACACCACACTCCTCACAGACAGTCACCCGGAGGAAACCCACGCAGACACAGAGAGAACACACCACACTCCTCACATACAGTCACCCGGAGGAAACCCACACAGACACAGAGAGAACACACCACACTCCTCACAGACAGTCACCCGGAGCGGGAATCAAACCCACAACCTCCAGGCCCCTGGAGCTGTGTACACTTTATTTAACACAATGTATTTATTAACCTCTGACACTAGGCACTGGACGATCACCTCAGTGTGTCAGTGGCCTTTGTGGATGTTCTTATACAATTTTGTACGCTCCTGTGCCCGTTCACCATATAACCCCTCACAGCAATGTTCCCAACAACAAGTAAAAAGCATTTACTGCAGCAGAAGGGACAGGAATCTTGACTGAAATGTTAACGTGTCACGACCAGTCCCAAAGTGTTTAGACTTAAAGGTTTGAGGTCTGACGTCACAACAAAGGGGTTTAAAGCTTTTTACTTAATGGAATAAAAAAGCCAATAAACAAACACACTCCCCAGGCTCCAGCCCGTGTTCCAGTACACGACGAACACAGAGAGCGCATCGCTGGCCGGTGAGATCCATAGCCGTGGTTCTCCAGAGAAAATCGACTCTAAGGATATGGATAATTGATGTGCTGTGTACAGCAGGTCCATTCAGGCCAAGCCCAGAGCACAGATCGGCTCTGTAGCCTTCGGCAGACAACGGAGACCAAAGAAGGAGCTAAGAGACACACACTGCTTTCAGAATTCATGGTTTAACATCACTAAATAAAACAACACACTCCAACAAAGGCTGGAAAATCACACACCTGTCAGTTTAGCAGAGTGGGCTTCAGGTGATTTTATACATATTTAACTCAAAGACAGTTCCCAGGGTTGTACACTGTGTACTGTTTAGGTTTGTGGATTTTCACATTAATTTCTGGCAACCCATCAAGAACAATCCGCCTTCAAATGTCCACTAAACATTAAACAAAAACCGTAAACCTGAACATAAGCTTATAACTAAATCTAAATTTAACTTCACCACAAACATAGCACTGAGCTCCAAAGGGTTAAAAATGGCAATGTTTTGTGCTTCTTTAATGTTCTAATTAAACCCTAAACTTCAAGCTCAGATCATAAAAAATATTATAAAAAACAATGTGTTGTTTGTGTAATTCTCACAAAGCGTTTACAGCACTGTTTCTGTGATTCTTCTTCATGGTAATAGGAAGATGCTGTGGATGAAACAGCGCCACCAGTGGATGGGAGTTCACTTAGCAATCCAGAATTATAATAAAGCAAAACATGTCAAATGTGGTCTTTTTAGAAACCTCACTGCATTTAAAGTTGCCATGTGAGGTACAGTATGACCCTCATCCTCAGAAACGATAACAGCCAAAGAGGACATCAGATTTAAAAAATAATTTCTACCTTCGCTCTTAAATATAGAGGGTTCTTTGGAGCCATTCCATAAAGGACCCTCAGTTCCTGATAGGATCTTTCAGTCGAGTGGCTTCGAGCGTACTTTTAAAGAACCATCCAAAGGAGAGTCAGAGAGGGAACCCCCAAAGTGGGATTCATGAATATAAAACAATAAGACTCTCAGACTGTACCGGAGTCTTAGAACAAAACCACGTATCTCCATTGTCTCCTTTGTCTACTATTTGTTTCTTTAGCAGTGGTCTATCCATTGCGTCAAATGGACCAATGAAAAGGCTCCAATGCGACTTGTGTTAAACCAGGTCTTTACTAACAGACCACACCCAGGATGTATATATGTGTATATATACATACACCAATAGCTGCATTAGCTCTGTGCTCCATGCTCCCCCAATCCCACACTTGAGGATTAGAAACTAATATTATACACAGTGCATTAAATGTTAGACAGAGCTTATATCAAATATAAACTATTTTATTTCCCAACATGCAGTGCACACTTTAGTGCATAAAGTCTTGTTATGACCTACACTGTGCACTACGTAGTGTGCAGGAAGATATTTGAGTTCCAGCCTTTGAAAAAAAAAAAAAATGAAGGAAATGGTGGCAACTGCAGCTTGGTTGGTTTGCGTTGTCATAGCAACAGTTCATCACATCCTGTTTATAAGAAACTGTGTAGTATGCTAGCAATCTGTGTATTAGCCTGTCAATCTCACACTTTTAAGGTTAGTACGTTATACACACTGAGACAGAGTTTAACAGTTTACAGCACTGTTTCTGCAGCTCTGTGAGTGGATTTAGGTAAACAGCGCCACCACTGGATGGGAGCTTGCTTAGTGATGATTAAACACCTACCAGTCAAAACGTATCACATCCTATAAACATTAGGAGTTAGGGCTGATTTCACTGCTCATATTCTGAGCTCTTGTTGATAAACTGTGAGCAGAGCAGCGCTCTCCCTCTGTTTGCTGCAGTAACAGATTCAAGGCGCTCCTCCAGATCCCAGTGTGTTTAAAGATTATTAAAAGCATGTGCTCAGCGTGAAGCGTCCAATCTGTTGGCGGCTGAAGGACGGAGAGGCGAGCTGACAGCGGAGATACGAGGAGCGGATCACTGGAGCTGACGTCTGAGTTTGTGTTCTGCGTTCTCGTGTGATGGCGTTTGGTGTTTGCTGCCAGCGGAGTGTCAGCATCGCTCAGTTTCGTTGACGCTCTGCTGGAGGACGAGCGAAACGGGCCCCGTGTCCTCGGCACGAAAAAAGAGGACGCAGCAGAATACTGAAAAGTTTATTTTAAAGCCGTGTACCACCACCATATCACCGTTCCTGCTCTGTGGGGGTCCTGAGGATTGAAGGACAGGGGTGAGAGGGGGATAACAAAAGTATGCAGAGCAACAGTCAGAGTGCAGACTGTAACAGTAGAACTACATAGTGCTTCTCTGTGGGCAGTGGAGTGGACTCCTGTAAAGTATCGTCCAGTAAGTCTCTCTCTATCTCACCCCCCCCCACTCTCTCTTTCACCGCATCCATTCTCTCTCTCTCTCTCTCTCTCTCTCTCTCTCTCTCTCATGTAAATGCACATTAAACAGTGTCCACAGCTCTAGTGACCTACCACTGGACTCCTGTCCCCCATTTTTCCCTGTCCTCCTGTCCTCCACGGACAAATCCTCTCCGTTTTTAATCACCACATGACAGAGCAGAGCTAATTAATATTTAATGAGGAGGTAATTCATTTTTAATAGGGTAATGTAATTAATAATAACGTAATGAATATTTCAGGGTTAAGTTATAGGCTTGAACTGGGAGCCAGGAAGTCTGGAGTCATTCTTTCACATTTGCATATTCCTTGCGATTAGCAGACGCTGTGTTTATTTAACTCTGATTGGACGCTCGTTAACTTCATAAATGAGGGATTATGTAAATGAGCTCTGAAGCACTTTGCTCTTTGTGTTGTGGAAAGTGCTGAGAGTTCTGAAATAGAGTCAAACATGAAGTGCATAAATTAAGAGGCAATTTGAGCTGTTCATTAGCTGTTTACTGACAACAACGTGGAACAAAACCTCCAACAAAAGCAGGTAAAAAACTTCCTCACGTTTCTCCGTGAAATCTGACGAAGTATAGAACACATACTATTTATTTATTTATTATTATTTTCATTATTACCTCCAGGTGACTGTCTGTGAAGAGTGTGGTGTGTTCTCCCTGTGTCTGCGTGGGTTTCCTCCAGGTGACTGTGAGGAGTGTGGTGTGTTCTCCCTGTGTCTGTGTGGGTTTCCTCCGGGTGACTGTCTGTGAGGAGTGTGGTGTGTTCTCTCTGTGTCTGCGTGGGTTTCCTCCGGGTGACTGTCTGTGAGGAGTGTGGTGTGTTCTCTCTGTGTCTGCGTGGGTTTCCTCCGGGTGACTGTCTGTGAGGAGTGTGGTGTGTTCTCTCTGTGTCTGCGTGGGTTTCCTCCGGGTGACTGTGAGGAGTGTGGTGTGTTCTCCCTGTGTCTGTGTGGGTTTCCTCCGGGTGATTGTCTGTGAGGAGTGTGGTGTGTTCTCTCTGTGTCTGCGTGGGTTTCCTCTGGGTGACTGTCTGTGAGGAGTGTGGTGTGTTCTCTCTGTGTCTGCGTGGGTTTCCTCCGGGTGACTGTCTGTGAGGAGTGTGGTGTGTTCTCTCTGTGTCTGCGTGGGTTTCCTCCGGGTGACTGTGAGGAGTGTGGTGTGTTCTCCCTGTGTCTGTGTGGGTTTCCTCCGGGTGACTGTCTGTGAGGAGTGTGGTGTGTTCTCTCTGTGTCTGCGTGGGTTTCCTCTGGGTGACTGTCTGTGAGGAGTGTGGTGTGTTCTCCCTGTGTCTGTGTGGGTTTCCTCCCACACTCCAAAAACACACGTTGGTAGGTGGATTGGAGACTCAAAAGTGTCCGTAGGTGTGAGTGAATGTGTGAGTGTGTGTCGCACTGTGCATGACTGGTGCCCCCTTCAGGTTGTGTTCCCACCTTGTGCCCAGTGATTCTGGGTAGGCTCTGGACCCACCGCTGCCTTGAACTGGAGAAGGGTTACAGACAATGAGTGAATGAATGAATGAATATATATTATCCCCCGTATTTCTGCAGAAAATTCATCCATACTTTAGTCGTCCTCAAATTCATCAACCAGGAGGATGTGTCCTTCAACTGAGACACCCCCCGCTGGAAGGGTGAGGACACACATGTGCTTTAGAGGAGGGCGCTGACTGCCCAGGTCCGGCACATCAGCTGAGAGATGCTCACTCTGCCACGAGACGAGAGACAGTAGGAGAATCTCAAATCCACCCAAAGAGCGAGGCCAGCTGTGCTCTGAGGCATCACAGAGGATCAAAACACTGACCTCCTGAAACTACCGTCAAGGCTTAGTTCCTACAGCGGCAACAAAAAGGCAACAAATCTCCTTCGGCTCAGAACCACACCTGCGCTCCAGGGCGAGAGTCTTCTTCAGGGCATTATCCGTCTCCAGTCTCCAGTCTCCAGTCTCCAGGCAGGAAGACGTCATCTGAAGATTCATCCCTTTTCTTTTCTGAATAAATAATCAAAGTCACTTTCTGTCGCTCGCACATTTCAGCTCCTGAATATTAATAGCTTTGTTAGCAATTCCCCTCGTGCCAAACACACACAATCCCAGTGGAGATAAAAGCGTCGGACGGTAGAGACAGGGACGGCCGCTTTTGTGTACAGTACATCTGCACCGAGCCGCGAAGAATAGAGTCCGCAATTATCCGTTCTGATAAAGCATTACTCCAAATTACACCCAGAAGAGCAGCAAATAAAAGAGCATGTGAGATGCGATCCAGCTGACATTTGCTATAATCAAACTGACAATATCTAAAGTAAACAGACGCGTGTTGCGCTTTGTTGCTCAGGAACCGAACCCAGAAGAAAACCCTCTGCTGTTTTGAATTCTCATTTCAAATCATAGACTTAAAAGGCGCGGAATTAAACACGCCGGAGCAGGAGGCCCTACGTCAGCGCCGGAGTTCATCTGAGAAACCTCGCAGTAAATGATTAGACAGGCCTCCTGCTGGGGTTAAACGGCAGTGCAGGTTTAATCTGAACAGAGCTGATGTCGTCGTGTCGTTTCTGAATGAACAAGGCGCTCCCCGCTGAGCTCCCGGTGCGATTAAAACACAAAGGTGACGCAGGGAAACACGCGCTAATGACACACCCGGTGACAGCACACAACGTGTTGTAGAACAGGGAGAAGTCCGACACTCTGGGTGCCTTGTGTTCTACGTGTAAACATAAGGGTGTGGGTTCAAGTCCTAGACCTGACTAGTACCAACCTTTCCTCTAATAACGGGACCATGTTTTACGACAATAGAAATCATGCACAACGAATCCAGTTAAAGCAACACTACGTAACTTGTTTACCTTCAAATTACAGATTCACAATCATTGTGATGTTCCACTGAGCTGTGACAGAGAGAAAAGAACCTCTGTCATTGCTACTCCAGGCTCAGCACTGCAGAAACTGCACTGTGTAATGTTTAAAGGAGGGTAGGAAAGCTCCACCTCTTCCTAAGCCTTCATTTTAGGACAGTGCTGTACACGTGAATTATACGCTGAGACTGTAGGGGGAGCCCAGGAGCCAACATAGCAATTTTACATAGTGTAGATACTCATGTTCCTAACTCTTAATGAAGAACCCTTGATGGACATTAAAGCAACACTGTTAACGGGTTCTTTAATTTAAGATGGTTCTGTCGGATGGTTCTTGTGTTGAATAGAGTTCTACACAGAAACTGTACTATGTACATTTTGAAGGAGGGAAGGTAAACACCCCCCCCCCCATACACAAACACACACACAACTATACACACACACACATGCACACACTCACACACACACACACACTCACAAACACACACCTACACACACACACACACACACACACACACATACACACACACTCTCTCTCACAAACACACACACACTCACCTATACACACATGCACACACTTACACACACACACACACACAAACACACTCTCACAAACACACACACTCCTAATTTGCACAAAGCTGGAAAAAAGATATTGTCTCTAGCTCCGCCCACTTCCCCTCAAACATTGTTCCTTAATTACGTCAGGGTCCATCAGGTTCCTCTGACACACAGAAGACTGTGGCCCATAGCCCTGTTACTGAGTGTTTATGATGTTCTTATCTGCAGATGTTATACTGGGACACGCTGGAGCAGCTGCACATGAGCCTAAGGTCACCATGCCCCATGCCCCGTGTGTGATAAAGGGGTACAAAGCCACACTTCCTTTGACACATCACACTTTGACATGGTTCCTCCGTATTCCATATCTCCCCCTGGGTCTTTGTGCTTCCCCGTGGTACACTGTGAGCCTTTGTTTGTGGTTCTCCACGTCACCTGTGGTTCTCCATGTTTCACTCCATGGTTCCGTGTGGTTCTCATGGCGCTGGAGCTGAAGGAGGTTCTGTGCTGTGAGAGTCAAGTTTAATTAAACATCAGCCTGCTGCGCAATAAAAGCTAAAGGACGGAACGAGTGTAATCTTGGCCTGAGGACGCTCGATAATCAACACACACACGCAGAGAGAGAGAGAGAGAGAGAGAGAGAGAGAGAGAGAGAGAAACGGCAAGTTGATTTGTATGACCCATTTGAATCACACACACGCACACCTCCCACTCCCTGATTTGATTCATTTTTTAATTAGAGAGAGAGAGAGAGTGAGACAGTGAGAGAGAGATAGTGGGAGAGTGAGAGAGAGAGACAGAGAGAGAGAAAGAGAGAGAGTGAGAGAGAGAGAGAGAGAGAGAGAGAGAGAGAGTGAGAGAGAGAGAGAGAGTGTGTGTGTGAGAGAGAGAGAGAGAGAGAGAGAGAGAGAGACAGAGAGAAAGAGAGAGAGAGACATAGAGAGTGTGTGTGAGACAGAGAGACAGAGAGAAACAGAGAGAGAGAGAGAGAGAGAGACAGGGAGGGAGAGAGAGAGAGACAGAGACATCGTGGGGGCGGAGCAGAAGGGTATTCTATCGTTCCCGACACTGTTCCTCGTCCTATCTCTCTGCAGCACAGAACTTATCTGCTCTCTGCAAGCACTTAACCTTACAGCGAGAAAACAGCAAAAACGACAGAAAAATCCCACCCAATCAGCACCAGCCCTCCACAGAGGCTGAGCCGAACACAGCTTCCCACAATCCCTCGCTCCTCACGTCACCGTGCAGGCGCTCGTTCACAGGTAAACAAAATCCACACCTTCACACATCTTCCGTCCTCGGAGGAGGAGTCCCTGTAAGGGTCACGGTGGGTCAGGAGCCCACCCGGAATCACTGGGCACAAGGCGGGAACACGCCCTAGAGGGGCCCCAGTCCTTCACAGGGTGACACACACTCACACATTCACTCACACACACACACCTACACACTTTTGAGTCTCCAATCCACCTACCAACGCGTGATTTTCGAGCATGGGAGGAAACCCACACAGACACAGAACACACCACACTCCTCACAGACAGTCACCCGGAGGAAACCCACGCAGACACAGGGAGAACACACCACACTCCTCACAGACAGTCACCCGGAGGAAACCCACACAGACACAGAGAGAACACACCACACTCCTCACAGACAGTCACCCGGAGGAAACCCACGCAGACACAGAGAGAACACACCACACTCCTCACAGACAGTCACCCGGAGGAAACCCACACAGACACAGAGAGAACACACCACACTCCTCACAGACAGTCACTCGGAGGAAACCCACGCAGACACAGAGAGAACACACCACACTCCTCACAGACAGTCACCCGGAGGAAACCCACACAGACACAGAGAGAACACACCACACTCCTCACAGACAGTCACTCGGAGGAAACCCACTCAAACACAGAACACACCACACTCCTCACAGACAGTCACCTGGAGGAAACCCACACAGACACAGAGAGAACACACCACACTCCTCGCAGACAGTCACCTGGAGGAAACCCACACAGACACAGAGAGAACACACCACACTCCTCACAGACATCTATAAGGAGTGTGTGCCCATTGGCTAAAGCGTTTCTGAGCAACAGCTCAGTGTCTCACACTTTGTTCACTGCAGCAAGCTCACGTTTCATCTGTGCTTTTCTCAGAAGGCTAGGCAGTCCCCACAGCCCCTCCTCCAAAAGGTACATAGTGCCGTTTCTATGGTGCTGAGCCTGGAGTAACAATGACAATTTAAGGGAACAATACTATAGTGTTGCTTTAAGGAAACAAAAGACATACAACACAGAAGCTTCCCTCCCTCACTTACAGAGCCCCTCACAATGGCTCCTCCCACTGACAGAGTTAGCTTAGCTGATTAGCTTCTCGATGTTCAGGTTTGATTGCTTTAATTAAAGCCGTAGCGCAATGCTAACACTGCAGAGCTCAGCATGCTCGGAGGAGAGCTGTGAGTCGTGTTGTTGTTGAAGCTGACCCTGCTCCCACCCCACTCCAGCTCAGTAGCATTATAAAACACAACCTTAAAGATTTGT
>NC_089819.1:55630188-55635188 GCF_029633855.1 Hoplias malabaricus
GGGAGAGCTCTGTAAACTCGGTAAACTCTGCGACTGATTGCTTAAGGGCGCCGCCGTGGAGCAGGTAATCCACAAAAGAAGCAGCCAACCTGCCATGACTTCTCTCAGAACCTCCTCTCTACGCTTCTCTGCCATCCTCATCCTCATCCTCGTCCTCGTCCTCGTCCCCGTCCTCGGTTTCTGGGAACCTTGTTTGTTGTGTTTGCTCGGATTTCTCGTCTCTCTGCTGCTCTGCGTCTGTTTCCGTGTGGAAGCAGCTACTCGTCTGTTCTCCGTCTCCCGCTGCCGCTCAGGAACATGGTGCTGGGAAGGGGTCACGGGAACGCCGTTATCCGTCTCCGGACTGAGCTGAACGTGGGGGAGCAGAGGAGAGAGGGATCCATCGGACCCCGCGGAGCATGGAGCGCTGGACGGACGCCTACGGAGAGGAAAAAACACAGGTACCGACCGTTACCGGAGCAATTTTATATACAACATACAGACAGGCCTGTGGAGGCTGAGGGTGGAGGTGTTCAGGAGAGCGGCTGCATCTGCTCTCCTCAGACTACAGGGGGTTAAATAAATAAACAAGTAAACAAACCGACGAGTAAATAAATAAATAAACAAACACACTTGTTTAAAAACTCATGGTATGTGCATGTTTTTCATTCTAACAGTCAGCGTTTTAGGACTCGGGTAAACATCAAAGCAATGTGCATCAAAGCAAGCAATCAATTTATTAATAATAATCAATCACTCGGTTAATCAACCAGTCAATTCATCAATATCACATCATGTGCATTTTTAAACACTACATTAGTCCTGTGTTGTCTGTGTGTGCACTGCTTCTAAACTCTCAATAAATCAATCAATCAATAATCAGTCAAATGATCAATAAGTCAATCAGTCAGTCACTTCCTCACTGTGTGTATTTTGTTTTCTAAATGCTACATTCATTTGTATTGTGTGTAAATACAGACACATCTTGTATGACGACAATCAATCAATCAATCAATCAATCAATCAATCAATCAATCAATCGATATTATGTCCAGTTTTGAAAGTGTGATGCAACAGAAGCCCAATACCAAATATATCAAGGTTCTAAACCTATGCAAGCGTTCTCATTAGAACCTTAACGTCATATAAATGATAAATTCAGGTTCATTTTTTTTATTTTCACATCATCTTCATTAACAATGTTCTCCAAAGAACCGTCCATTCACTGGCTCTAAAGGGGAACCAAACATGTGACTGTACAGAAAAGGCAGACATGGTTCCTCAGTGGTTCTCGCCTTGTGTTCTAGGACAGAACCTGTAGCAGAATAAGGCTCTCAGTGCCGTGTGGAGGCTTTTCACACTCCCACTTTATAAAAGGCTTTTCAGAATTCTCAGGTGGAAGGTTTTCTATGAGGAAATGAAGTGATCAATATCTGCATTGGTTTGAAACAACAACTAATAAACAGATAAATCAATCAATGCCCAGCTCCTCCTGTGTGTTCTGGTTGAAGTGTTTCTGAAGCCCGTGCTCTACCTCAGTACCCGGGTCTCTCTGACATTCTGATATTAGAAGAAGAAAAATTCAGGAGCGGGATCAAATCCAGGTCCAGGTCCAGGTCCAGTTTAACTGAGTGGATCTGGGAGGTGTCTCACCAGCGGAGACGATAACGTGAAGAGGCTTCTTTAGAAATGTAAAACACGCTTCTTTTAGGATGCAGTCACATCTGGACTTTACAGGAGATGAGTTTAAATCCAGATGTGGACGCAGGCCCGGAGACGTGGGCGTGTAGAGCTGAGTCTAAACAGTGGTGTGTTTATGATGCTGCACTGTGTCTGACACTGAGAAACAGCACTGTGTCTCACATTCACCTGTCGATAAATCAGTCTTTAACTGTGGAGTCTCTACAGACGGGAAGCTGGGAGTAAAATAAAGAATAATAATAATAACAGTGAAAAATACATGAGTGCGGTTTCGGAAGAAAGCAGCGAGGTTAACTGGAGCTAAGCCTGGATTTGAAAAGAAATGGAGTGTGTGATGCCGCTAAAGAGAGTAGTTTCAGCTGTGCACTACTTTAATGCTTTAAACATCAATCAGCGCAGGATCATTGAGAAAATACACGCGATGGCATCGGTTTTGCTTTGGAATTTTGAACGTACGACAAATGGACATCTCCCTCATTGTGGTCTGTATTCATACAAATATATTTCCTTTTTAAAGTGACGTACTCCCCTCGTCTCCACAGTGGAACATAGTTCTGTTTCCTGCTTTGGTCCAAACCCCACGAGCCCTACAGCAGTGTTCTCCCTCTGTGTAAACAGCCCCTGTTCAGAACGCCCGCTTTCAGCACCTGTTCCTTTAAATGATAATGAGCCGCTCGCTGTTCACCCCGACCCCGAGCGCACAGCAGTGAGGAGCGAGGAGCAGAAGCTCTGGTTCTTAGCCGTTTTCACTCTGTTCTCTTTCTTCTCCGTTTTTACTCAGTGCTCTTATTTCTCCGCACTCGTTGTGTCTGTTTTGCTGAGTTTAACCTCGTCTTTGTGCTCTCACATAAACACGGGTCCAGCGCTGTGATTGGACAGACTCAGACGAGGGGGCGGGGCCATTCTAAAGTCTCTGCACTTGACGTCAGAAGCGGAGCAGTATCAGAATGTCTCATTTTATTCCGTGTGTATTATTTGAACTGATTTCATAAATCCTCTTTAAATATTTTCACTAAATAAAGATGAAATCTACAGTCAATTCCCGTTGTAATGTTGTTAACTAATACATTTCCTATGAATACATCATCATCTACATCATCGCCACCTTCATCTTCATCACTGTCATAAAGCCTTGAGAACAGCAGCTCCTTTTCAAACCCAGCAGTGGCTTCTCTTCTCTCCGATAAAGGACTCGACGTGTCTCTAAACGCCCTTGACTTCAAAAAGCCGCTGTAAAAACGGATCAGATAAAAGCCGGAGATTTGTGATAAAGAATTTAAAACTCTAGCACCTTGCTAAGTATCATTTTCTCTCCTGAAGCCCTCCTCTGTGTTTCCTAATTCTGCTTTTATTAACCGGCGCGGGAATCTGAGCCAAGCTGACTGTTCAGCCGTGCAGTTTATTGGCGTCTGCGTTAAATTTGACGCTGAATTCACAACACAGTGGAACTGATATGATTCGTACGTCATATTCCTGTTAGATACAATACAAACAGCTTCATGATTTCAGGTCTAGAGGCTTCAGCACTGAGAATGAGTGATTTCAAATACCAGGCAGATTCAGAACAGGTAAATAAGCAGCGGAGCAGTTATTTAAGAGACTTACTGACATCTGGAAGACATTACACAATCACAGTGTGAGCTTTAAAACACACTGAAGAGAAATGCTTTCAGAGAAGAGCAAAGACAATAGAAATCCATAGAAATGAAGGACAATATTCAGGAGTGTGTCTCTTTTCTACTGAAATAATACTGTCTACACTCCCAGCAAGGCTTTCCATTAAACGCTGCAACATTGCTGTGGCAATTTGATGGCATTCCACCATATATTTTAGTTTATATTTGTTCTGAATCCTAAAATCCACTCCAACTCATTCCACAAAGGCATGGGATGGGACTCAGTCACTCCAGAGGTGTCATACCTCTCCAGCCCACACTTGGCATTGAGCATGGTCAGCCTGGGCTCATGTGCAGCTGCTCCAAAATGAGCACATCCCATTTCTCACTCCTGTAACTGAGCTGGACCTGCTCCTGAGTTAAACGGGTGTCTACATACTTCTGGACACAATGTGTAGGTTCAAATAGATGGATGCTAGGCTTCACTTTAAAAACAGGGGGATGGGATGATCGAGAGATGAAAGAGGGTTGATGGAGGGATGGGAGATGGCGAGAAATGAAAGAGTGATAGTGGGGAATGTGTGGAAAGAGCAGTAGCCTTTCAGCACCACAACGACTGGACAGCTCCCTCAAAATCCCTTCAGCTACAAAAGACATTTAAATACTTCTTAATAATTAAAACACTTAAATAACAAACCCATTTCAGAACTTAATATAGGTTCTGAATGTGAGGTTCCGGATCAGTACTGGTACCAAATACTCAAGGTCTCAGTACTGGAACATTTATAAAGTAGTACCACAGTCTCTAAGAGCCACACACCACTGCTCCACATAGCTTTCCTTACAGCTCTAGACTCTCAGAATGATGGGTTCTACAGAGCACTAAAAATGGTTCTAGTCTCCTAAAAACAGACGTTTTCAAGGGTTCTTGATTAAAGGTTGTGGTTCTATTTAGAACCATGAGTTATATATATATCCATTTGCATTATTAAATTATTCCTATGAGAAATGGTTCTCCAGACTGATGGAGCATGTGGTGTATATGGTTCTGTAAACGGTTCTCAACAAAATGGGTTCTTCTATGATTATAATGCTCACCATAAAAGAACCATAGTTGGTGCTAGAACCACATTTAACACATTTCCTAGTTTGCTTTTTAACAATTTCACCATGCAAAGAACATTTAAGTACAGTCTGTAATCAAGAACCTTTAAAGAACCATGTACTTTAAGAGTGTGAGACAAGAGTAGACGAGTGGCAGCTTTCCAGAACCATTCGTTTTAACCAACTTCTGAAAGAAGCTCTTCAAAGTGTAATATACGATCAGTCACAACCAGCTCCAATGTTCTTTAATGAACCACATTTACGAGGTTCTGCATTCCTGAGGTTCCGTGAGTGGTCCCTGGTGCTCAGAATTTGCTTTGTAGAGCTTCAGAGGAGCTCCAATCGGTTCCACGGGGGAATGCTTCAATGGAGAGTCTACTTTCTTGTAAAAAAATAATGTGATACATTTTTTAGAAAGATATTTGAAGGTTCTAAGAAGAACCTATTGAATTGCTGTGGAACATATAAAAGCAACACCATGGTTCAGTGAAGACCAGATCTGTTTTGTTCGTTAGTCTAGAGAACCATTACTAAATGCCTGTACTAAAGAACCACATTTTAGAACCTACAGAGGTCTCGGCTCCTTTCAAATTGACCAAG
>NC_089819.1:55642688-55690527 GCF_029633855.1 Hoplias malabaricus
TCCTACGATGTAAACACAAAACTCATGCCTCGTGAAACATGTTCTCTTTGTGTCCAACGATCTCATTTCACCTCGTCTTCACCCAGAATTAATAAGGAGACATTGTAATAATATATAATATATAATTATGATTATAATAAGGTCTCATCTCCTCCCAGATGAAGAGAGTGTCAGTCTTAATGAGCGCCATTAAAGATAACTCCCGTCATTATCACAGCACCTTCACTATTTATCGCAATCGTCCACATCTACTTTTAGCTCGGCGGCTCAAAATAAATCCACCGGAGCGGCCGTTAACGTCCAGGTGCTTCCTCCCAGGATTTGTGGCTGTTTCCTTCGTCCCATCTTTTAACCTGATGCTCTATGATTCATAACATATAAAAAATGACTCTTTTTTTTCTCTTGGCAGAAAGGAAATATGAAGAAAGCTCAAGGCCTTCCAGAAGCTGTGTGATTTTATTCCCATCATTTTCTGTTTGGAGTGAAATTTCGGTGTCAGAAATCAGCCACCCACGGAGCCGAGGTTCGAACCCCATGTCGGAAAAGTCGAGGCATGTTGTAAAGTGCAGTAAAAGCAGGAATCTGTGATGTGTTAATCCTCTTGAGGTTTAATTTCACTCACAAAAGCACAAAGAAAAGGTTTCCAATATTGTCTCTGAATATAAACACATTTAGAATCCAGTGCCTGCAACATGCTCCAAAAAAGTCATGACTAAGACAAAATAAGAGTGAAGAGTTTATAAAATATTTAAGTTTCATCGTTTCACTGTAAACAGGAGAATATTAAAGGGAATATAAAAGTACTCCACCACAGGGTCAGTCTCTGCAGCAGAGAGGGGGCGTGGTCACCACACATAGAGGGGGCGTGGTCCACACTCAGAGAAGGGCATGGTCAGCACTTAGAGAGGAGCATAGCCAGCAATCAGATTTGGGGGGTGTGGTCATAACTACGAGGGGGCGTGGTCACCATTTAGAGGGTATGTAGTTATTACTCAGATAGGGGGCGTGGTCACCACACATTGAGGGGCATGTTGGCCCTCAGAAAGATGTCATAGTCAGCACTTAGAGAGGGGCGTGGTCACCACACATAGAGGGGGCGTGGTCAGTTATTTGGGCAGAAATTTGTGAGAGAATCAAACAATCCAAAGAAGAACATTTGGATGGAGAAGATGGAGTGTTTTGTGTAGATTTAGTGAAACAGCGCCACCAGTGGACAGGAGCTCACTTCAGCATCATGAAAAATACTATTAATCACACACCACAGGACAGCTGTGGCCTTGTGGGTAGGGAACCGGGCGTGTAACCGGAGGGTTGTCAGTTCGATCCTCAGAGACGGCAGGTCATGACTGAAGTGCCCTTGAGCAAGGCACCTACTCCCCAGGCGCTGTGGCTAGGGCCGCCCACCGCTCCAGGCACTGCTCACTGCCCCCTAGTGTTCACTAGTGTGTGTTTCACTGCACGGATTGGGTTAAAAGTGGAGAATACATTCCTCGTGGCAGTAAAGTGATTCTTCTGCTGTAGAAATGTTAAGAGTGGGTAGGCAGCTCTTTTATAACAGCTTCTCTAAGTTTGCCCAGTGCTAATGCAGTTTGTAAAAGTCAGTCACGGTACAAAATGCCACCTAAACTACGATTCATTTTTAATAAAAACATATAAAAGTATTCTTCTAGGATGGATATGGATATATGAATAAATCAGTGCTGTGATTAGCTCCTTCACTCCCAGAGTAACCTACAGCTCTGAAACGTAATGCTGCAATAAAAAGAGCTGTAACCCCTGCATCGTGATGTTGAGTTACAGTCTGGTGGCGGTGAGGGATGGAGGACCTCTTTCCTGCAGAAGGGACGGAGCAGTCTGGAGTTGAAGCTGCTCCTCTGTTCACGGAGGGGTGGCCTTTCACCAACAGCAGCTTCTCCACTTTTCTTTTTCTTTCTGTGAGAGCTGTTTCAGGTGTTATTTTACGACACAAACACAGTTATCTTCATTCTTTCTCTCTCTAACTCACAGTCGGATGAGAAAATTTGACGATTTAAACATACGAAAAAAAGTATAGAATGTAAAATGAAGTGGTTTTAAGGAGCTTCACTTGTTTATTTGATGTTTATTTGATCAGACGCTCCGTGACACTTGAAATGTTGACAAAAATGCAGTGCCGACGGCCTCTAGAAGCTCATTCCCACTTCATTTTATTTTTTATTCTCATCCATTTTTCAATAGAGTGAAACTTCAGCATCAAATACCCACCACCAGCTGCACAGATACCATTCAGTTGAGTGGAGTTCAGTGAAAAGACATCATTCAGGAAAAGAAAGCCCTTTTAAATCCAGTCGATGTGTGTAATATTTCCCATAAACCTCTGTGATAAACGCACTCATTAAACTCATTTTTCAAGATTTGAATAATTCCATAACCTTTTTTTCTACCTTTATATCCTTTTATTTCCTGAAATGGTTTAAATAGTTTATTCACTGCTGGATGTTTTTGCTTGTTTCAAGCATTTTTTTTTGACACAAACTCAGTTAAGTGTATTATTATTGTGGTTGTGGTTATACACTTAACTACGTGTGGAAGCATCAGCACATAAGACATTCACTCCTCACACTTTCTAAACTTTAGATTAAACCCCTCAGTGTCTGGACTGAGAACAGTCCACCGACCGAAAACATCCAGCCGACAGCGTCCTGTGTCACTGATGAAGGACTAGAGGACGAGCGACACACACTGTGCAGCGACAGATGAGCTACTGTCTCTGACTCTACATCTACAAGGTGGACCAACGAGGGAGGAGTGTCTCACAGAGTGGACAGAGAGTGGACACAGGGTTTAAAAACTCCAGCAGCACTGCTGTGTCTGATCCACTCTACACCAGCACAACACACACTAACACACCACCACCACGTCAGTGTCACTGCAGCGCTGAGAATGATCTGATGCAGTTTACATTAATGTGTGAATCTGGAGCCCACCAACCCAAACACTGTGAAACAAGATCAGTCAATTTTCTGTGCACTGCCTAAGTCAGAAAACAAGAGATAAAATGAGGTGTTCTGATTCTGCTCTGCTTCTGACATCAAGTGCAGAGACTTTAGAATGGCCCCACCTCCTCGTCTGAGTCTGTCCAATCACAGCGCTGGACCCATGTTTATGTGAGAGCACAAAGACGAGGTTGAACTCAGCAAAACAGACACAACGAGCGCGGAGAAATAAGAGCACTGAGTAAAAACGGAGAAGAAAGAGAACAGAGTGAAAACGGCTAAAAACCAGAGCTTCTGCTCCTCGCTCCTCACTGCTGTGCGCTCGGGGTCGGGGTGAACAGCGAGCGGCTCATTATCATTTAAAGGAACAGGTGCTGAAAGCGGGCGTTCTGAACAGGGGCTGTTTACACAGGGGGAGAACACTGCTGTGGGGCTCGTGGGGTTTGGACCAAAGCAGGTCACAGACGTTTCATTAAGAACCAGAACTGTGTTCCACTGTGGAGACGAGGGAGAGTACATCTATAAAAACACATGAATAAAGACCATTGCTCCTTGAAGTTTATCTCAGTTTATTATAAATATAAACCCTTCCTTTTAATTCCATGTTAGAACAAAGTCATTATAATGTAATGCTCACAGGAACATGAGTGTAGATGGCGCAATTAAATTTCTCCAACAAAACTCTTCTGGAGCAGGCCGAGGGTCCCGGCGGAGGTTCGGAGGAACGTGACGGTGGAGGGAAGATGTTTTTCTAATGACTTTTCTAATAATCTTTTTGGGTGTCAGCCACATGAACCGATTATTAATTAGTGTAGAGGAATCCCGCTGAGGTTTTTCTTTTTCTCCGCAGCGAAGCCGCACACAGCCGAGTCCTGAGCCCAGGGAAAATCCTGCTTAAACCCCGGGGTGGGATCCTCACACGCTCGCCCCGCGGGAATAAGAAACAGAGATGCTGAGGGCCGACAGGCTGCAGGGCGACTATCTCAGGATTAGAGTCGCAGAACGTCGGTGCAGTGTGTCACCGATAAACGAGCGCTCTCCTGTAATCTGGGGTCGAATGAGAGAAGACGACAGCAGAGAAGGACAGAGACTGATTTGAAGGGTGTATGCTCTTCCACATCAATGAAGATTGTTTTTGTTCTTTTGTTTCTGTTGTGAGGGCGGCACGGTGTGGCAGCATGTATTGTCTCTGTCACAGCCCCAGGGACCTGAAGATTGTGCGTTAGAGTCCTGCTCTGAGTGACTGTCTGTGAGGAGTGTGGTGTGTTCTCCCTGTGTCTGTGTGGGTTTCCTCCGGGTGACTGTCTGTGAGGAGTGTGGTGTGTTCTCCCTGTGTCTGCGTGGGTTTCTTCCGGGTGACTGTCTGTGAGGAGTGTAGTGTGTTCTCTCGGTGTCTGTGTGGGTTTCCTCCAGGTGACTGTCTGTGAGGAGTGTGGTGTGTTCTCCCTGTGTCTGCGTGGGTTTCCTCCGGGTGCTCCGGTTTCCTCCCAAGCTCCAAAAACACACGTTGGTAGGTGGATTGGAGACTCAAAAGTGTCCATAAGTGTGTGTGTGAGTGAATGTGTGAGTGTGTGTCGCCCTGTGAAGGAGTTGCGCCCCCTCCAGGGTGTGTTTTTGCCTTGCGCCCAATGATTCTGGGTACTCACCGCCACGCTTTGGAAAAGGGTTCTACACAGCACCAGAAATGGTTTGTCTATTGTTATTGTTACGGTATCAAGCTTGTAACCCTTCTCTAAAGTGTGCTGTTATAGAACCATCTACAGCACATTCTTTATCAAACTGAAGAGACCTTTCATGATGCAGAGACCCCTTTTATCATGCAAAAGGTTATTTGAGTGCTCAGGGTTCACATTTCCTTTGTAGTACCATCATATTTAAGTGTGTTTGGAAAATAGAGCTGTACGTCTGAAATGTTCCTCAAAGTCTTAACCTCAGGACGTAGGGTGTGATATTGTGCTCCTGTCCTGTGCATTTTGTAGCACCTTGTTTTACTTTGCTCTCTTTACCTTCCCTTTTGTCTTTTGTCTATTGTTCTCTTGTTGAACTTCTCATGTGTTTCTGTCATTGATTTGTTCTGCTCTTTGCTCCCCCTGGTCATGTGTTTCACCTGGGAGTGGTCAGTAGCCATGGTTACATACTGTTCCCAGCTGTTTCTTGTTACCTGCCATGTGCTCGTGTGTACGTGTGTGTATACAAACCCTTTGTCTCCGTCTTGCGGTTGCCTTGCATTATCTTTGTACCGTTGATTCTTGTTGTTAGGGTCTTTTTGTTCTGGACTCAAACTTGCATTTGCACCCTGCGCTATCACCTGCTCCACCGTGACAGCGTGGCAGAAACGAGTTTTCTGTTTTCTTCAAATTCATAAACAGGTTTAGATTTATGTTGATGTCACTGAGCGTCCGTAAACAATACAATAATCTACAGAACATACTGCACCATACGATAAAATACAATACAGAGCACACTGTCTAAAACAATACCGTTCAACACAATACACACCATACTGTATTACACTTTATTATACCACACAGTGCAATACAATATAATACAGTATATGGACACTGTCCTGTTAAAAACACGTATCTCCAAAAGCTATCTTTTCAGAAACTGTTCCTTGAAAGACTGCATTTCTCTGAAACTAACAGTAAAAACACACCACAGATAACACCATTTACACCCAGTACAGCTCAGAAATGTAAACACATCTTTATTGGGAGCGTGTCCAAAAGTTTCACGTGTAAAATGGACGTGTGTTTTGTAAACAGTAAATATTCACAAACACAGATCCACGTCCACCTCCGTGTGACCACAGCCCTGCAGCGTATTCTCCTCCAGCACCGGCCCCCGCTGTGAATCAGTGTCTCAGCGAAAGCAGAGTGTATCATCACTGAACTACATCCACATCAGTGTGTTTAACCCTTACTGTGATTCATTATACGATCAGATTAACGATCAGTCGTTAGCTTTAGTGCGGACACTCAGATAGTACCAGGAGGACGGGGGAGGGGAGATACGTGGCTTTGATTGACAGGTCTAGCAGCCAATGGAGAGACGGATTAAAGAAACTATGATTTTTCAGCTTTTCATTGGTCGTTTTGATATTAGCTGCTGTGAACAGACAGAGATTAATGCCCACATTTATCCGTTAAAAAGAGAGATACGTGTTTTTAATAGGACAGCGGTGATATATATCTTCATCATCATCATATTTTCTATTTAATCCATTTCAGGGTCAGGGTGCAGCACAATACAGACCATAAAATACAGTACATTACAATACAACGTGGTGCAGTTCAGTACAACACACCACACTACAACCTTCAGCACCATTCTGTTATAATGTCTGACACGATGTGCCCCGAGGCTGAGGGTCTCAGGGCGAGGGTCTCACAGGATTAGAGTCAGAACAGTGGAACAGTCTCAGATAAGTGGATATTCTCTGCTGATCTGTGGTCAGTTTGAATGTGAGGTGAAGTGAGAGAAGAGAAGAGTCCTGAAGGGTTTGTGCTCTTCTTCATCGTGTGTCGGGTCAGGATTAAGACCCGGTCCGTCAGGTCTGTGCTTTACTGTGGGACGAGACCATACCCCGACATCTGAGGGTGTAAACATATGCTGGGCCCACCACACACACACACATCTTCATTTTTAAGGGAGTTCTTATTGAAGTAATATCATTTTTAGGTTGAATAATGTATGTATTGCACGGTGCTGTTCTGATAAATACATTACACAGAACCGGATGGAAATCTGCATCTCCTCCGCCGCCGCTCTGAAGCCTCAGCCCAGTCGTCTGTCAGAAAGAAAAGTTCTGGGGAAAAACAAAGAGACGGAAACGGGAGGAGACAGCGGAGGAGCTGTCGGAGAAACGTCTGTCTTTGAGCGTCTCAGCGAGATGTGTTTGTTTCCAGCCCTGAGATGACATCGGAGTGAATTTGTTTGTGCAAAAATAAACAAAGTGCCAAGGTCACCACCGAGCATTTCTCACTTTTCAAACCACATTCCCTCGCTCCGAATCAGGATAATAATAGATCCTGAAGTCTTCCTGTCCACCAGACCTCGCCACTCGAGCCGTGGTTTTTATTTCTCTTGTGTTTTAGGGCTGTTTGATCACACACACACACACACACACACACACACAGAAATAAAAACACCTGGTAAATTATAGAGAAGTCTCCAATAACGGCCTCCTGTTCAATTATCTCTTTAATCCTGATTAATCACTGGAGAGGCCGAGTCTTTAAGTTGCTGGTTTTTATAATTAATCACTGATAAAGATGTTATTAAAACAGCCGTGTGTTTCAGATCTTCAAGGTTTTACTGAAAACAATGTGCGATGGTTGAGGACACGTCCTTTAATTTTAATGCGGTTAATAGTCTTTATTTGTTTAGTGATAAACTCCTTTAGTCTCAGGTCCCAGAGCCAAAGCTGCACTAATATCAGTGTGGCTTTGATCCCCTCGACTGTAGGGAAAATGTGGCAGAGGAGTGAAGGAACAGCATTTTCTTCTCCCTCAACATCCACAACAGCTTTGAGAAAGGCACCAGATGACTGTGAGTGTGTGTTCTCTGTACCGTGGTAAAGTCCAAAATTCATTGTACTACTGACATTTTTATTTGTAATTCAACAGAAAATAATTTATTTGGCGCTGCGTTTGTTCTGAACTCAATCAGGAAAAAGCTGCAGAAGATTGTGATGGATTTGTTCCGTTTTTGGGGACAATACTGTGTCCATAAGTAAGTGTGAGTTTGTGTTCAGATGATTTACAGATGGGGACAGTGTCAGAGATCGTGAACAAAGGGCATTAACATTAATTTTTAGGTTATTTTTGTTAAATACAAAGACAATTGTCATTTTTATTATGACACAACATTCATTCATTGTCTGTAACCCACACACTCACACCCATGGACACTTTTGAGTCTCCAATCCACCTACCAACGTGTGTTTTTGGAGAGTGGGAGGAAACCGGAGCACCCGGAGGAAACCCACGCAGACACAGGGAGAACACACCACACTCCTCACAGACAGTCACCCGGAGCAAACCCACACAGACACAGGGAGAACACACCACACTCCTCACAGACAGTCACCCGGAGGAAACCCACGCAGACACAGAGAGAACACACCACACTCCTCACAGACAGTCACCCGGAGGAAACCCACGCAGACACAGAGAGAACACACCACACTCCTCACAGACAGTCACCCGGAGGAAACCCATGCAGACACAGGGAGAACACACCAACTCCTCACAGACAGTCACCCGGAGGAAACCCACACAGACACAGGGAGAACACAACACACTCCTCACAGACAGTCACCCGGAGGAAACCCACGCAGACACAGGGAGAACACAACACACTCCTCACAGACAGTCACCCGTCGGAAACCCATGCAGACACAGGGAGAACACACCACACTCCTCACAGACAGTCACCCGGAGGAAACCCACGCAGACACAGGGAGAACACAACACACTCCTCACAGACAGTCACCCGGAGGAAACCCATGCAGACACAGGGAGAACACACCAACTCCTCACAGACAGTCACCCGGAGGAAACCCACACAGACACAGGGAGAACACACCACACTCCTCACAGACAGTCACCCGGAGGAAACCCACGCAGACACAGGGAGAACACAACACACTCCTCACAGACAGTCACCCGGAGGAAACCCACGCAGACACAGGGAGAACACAACACACTCCTCACAGACAGTCACCCGGAGGAAACCCACACAGACACAGGGAGAACACACCACACTGCTCACAGACAGTCACCCGGAGCGGGACCCCACAAACCCCACTACAACTGACATTTGGCATTGGACACGTCATGTCAAAGTAAGGCTCATGTGCAGCTGTTCCAGTGAGTGCCACTTTCTCTCAGTGCTTTTCTACAGATGGTGTATAGTGCATTTTATTTCTATCCAGAAAACAGTGATTCCAAACTTTTGAACAGCACACCGTGTTTCTCATTGATTTCAGATATCTGTCTTACTCCCGCTTCACACACACACACACACACACACACACACACACACTTCGCCGCAGGGACTCCCGCTGTGTGTGTGTGTGTGTGTGTGTGTAAACAACTCCTGCATAGGTTTGGCACCATGATTAGCATATTAACACTCTTAAAAGTCAGATTTTAATTGGTAACAAATTAAAGTTAATTGGTTTCTACGTTGATGGTTTTAAAGCTCCACAGATAATTAAGCGCAGTGTTCAGAATTCTGATACATTGACATTTCGGGAAGGAGCGACCTGTATCGTAAACCAAGTACGTAACTAAGATGTTAATCATGCAAATTGGAAAACACACGGCGGAGATGATAATCATCAGTTTCAGATTGGTCCCAATATCAATTATACACCGCTTATTTATTCCTCTCCTCCATTTCCTCAGCCCCTCGGCCGAACCCTGCAATCACACAAACAAATAACCGGACCCTCCCCTCCCCCACTCCACAGTGGAACACAGTTCTGTTTCTTAATGAAACGTCTGTGACCTGCTTTGGTCCAAACCCCACGAGCCCCACAGCAGTGTTCTCCCCCTGTGTAAACAGCCCCTGTTCAGAACGCCCGCTTTCAGCACCTGCTCCTTTAAATGATAATGAGCCGCTCGCTGTTCACCCCGACCCCGAGCGCACAGCAGTGAGGAGCAGAAGCTCTGGTTTTTAGCCGTTTTCACTCTGTTCTCTTTCTTCTCCGTTTTTACTCAGTGCTCTTATTTCTCCGCGCTCGTTTAACCTCAAACAAATAACACAAACAAAAGACAGTTAAAACATACACAAGATGTAGACTGAGAAAGACAGAGAGAGCGAGAGCACTGGAAACAAGAGGAACACAGGGAAACACAGGACAACCTCAAGACACAGAGCTTTTAAACTAAGCGTAAAGGGGAAACACCTGGGAGAGTGTCACAAGGACAAGGGGGCGTGGCTACAGTGAACATGTGAGAATAAAGACAGACCAAACAGAGGAAGTATGTGGGAGAGAAAAAAGAAAACTAGGAGGAAACAGGGAAAACAGACGGAGACAAAGAGGACGAGGGACACAGTGTGACACATGAACATTACTGAGGTCAGATGCTGGATGATTCGTTCTGGATCTCAAACACCACTCCAACTCTTCCTGAAGCTACTGCACAGAGCTCCACCAGGGAACACAGTCCCACAGCGTGGTCTTTATACCCCTCTGGCTGACAGCTGGCCTTGAGCAGGGTGAGGTTTTGGCATCTGCTCTGTGGAGATTGTGGAAGCTGTGTTTGTGAATTCAGTGCTGTATTCAAATACAACATGTGCTCATTTCATTTTCAAGTCTACAGCTAATCACACACACACACACACACACACACACATTTCATTCTTTATTATGAGCTTCGGCTCATAATAGTGTGAGGGTAGGAACTCCTATTAGTCTGCATTGTCAATCACTGTCAAGACACACACAAGAGCTGCCTTCAGCACCTCGGAAGCTGCTGGAAATATCTCAGTCGCAGTCGGTTCTGCAGAAAGTGTGTATAAATAAATTTATAAATAAAGAGAAATCCCTCAAGACACTGCATGAGATCAATAAACTACAAAAAACACTATGTGCATTTTATGATACAGGGTTTGTATAATTCATAGGGAGGTCATACGTGAAACTGAGGCCGGTCCTCGGCAGTTTGGAGAGTTGGAATAAATATGTAAATATGCAAAACTTTTTTTATTATTTTAATATATTCAGTTCATACACGGATCTTCACTTTTATTCTAAAAATACACACACGTGCAGCTGGGGCTTATAACTGCTGTTGGAAGCAGGCTTCAAGTGGAAATATAATAAAAATAGATCTCTTGTTCAGTGTGTGTCCGCATTAAAGTGTGAATCTGGAGCCCACCAACACACACACTGTGAAACAAGACCCCAGTCAGTTTACTGTGAGCTGCCTGAGTCTGAGGCGTTCTGATTCTGCTCCGCTTCTGACGTCAAGTGCAGAGGCTTTAGACTGGCCCCGCCCCCTCGTCTGAGTCTGACCAATCACAGCGCTGGACCTGTGTTTGTCTATAGGACATAGGAGGTCCAAGGCAAGGCATAAATATTATAATGGTGTACAACCAAGAAATATGCAGTGGCCTTTAGAGACCTGTCATCCAGAGAGAGAGAGAGAGAGAGAGAAAGAGAGATAAAGAGAGAGGGAGGGAGAGAGAGAGAGAGAGAGAGAGAGAGATAAAGAGAGAGGGAGGGAGAGAGAGAGAGAGAGAGAGAGAGAGAGAGAGAGAGAGAGAGAGATAAAGAAGAGATAAAGAAGAGATACAGAGGGGGAGGGAGAGAGAGAAAGAGAGATAAAGAGAGAGGGAGGGAGAGAGAGAGAGAGAGAGAGAGAGAGAGAGAGAGAGAGAGAGAGAAAGAGAGATAAAGAGAGAGGGAGGGAGAGAGAGAGAGAGAGAGAGAGAGAGATAAAGAGAGAGGGAGGGAGAGAGAGAGAGAGAGAGAGAGAGAGAGAGAGAGAGAGAGAGATAAAGAAGAGATAAAGAAGAGATACAGAGGGGGAGGGAGAGAGAGAAAGAGAGATAAAGAGAGAGGGAGGGAGAGAGAGAGAGAGAGAGAGAGAGAGAGAGAGAGAGAGAGAGAGAGAAAGAGAGATAAAGAGAGAGGGAGGGAGAGAGAGAGAGAGAGAGAGAGAGAGAGAGAGAGAGAGAGAGAGATAAAGAAGAGATAAAGAAGAGATACAGAGGGGGAGGGAGAGAGAGAAAGAGAGATAAAGAGAGAGGGAGGGAGAGAGAGAGAGAGAGAGAGAGAGAGAGAGAGAGAGAGAGAGAGAGATAAAGAAGAGATAAAGAAGAGATACAGAGGGGGAGGGAGAGAGAGAAAGAGAGATAAAGAGATAAGAAGAGATAGAGAGAGAGAGAGAGAGAGAGAGAGAGAGAGAGATAAAGAAGAGATAAAGAAGAGATACAGAGGGGGAGGGAGAGAGAGAAAGAGAGATAAAGAGATAAGAAGAGATAGAGAGAGAGAGAGAGAGAGAGAGAGAGAGAGAGAGAGAGAGGAAGAGAAATGAAGGAGCGTGGGGTAAAGTAGCCAGAGTGATGTCGGCAGATTCTCAGAGGAGCTCTTCTCTTCCAGAGTCCATCCGTTTTCTCCTGTGTTTGTTGACAGAGGAACGCTGGGCGGATGGAGGGATGAGAAAGGGATGAGATTAATCTCAGTGAACTGAACTCTTCCTTTTACATTAATCTCTGACTGTAAATGGACAGAGTAACGGACGCTGGGACAGAGGTCGACTGGACATCACACATTCCACAGAGAACTCATGAACACACTGTGTTTCAGTTCCCCATGAGCCTCAGTAGTCTGTTTTACACACACACACAGTCTCCACACACACACACACACACACACAGTCTCAACACACACACACACACACACATATTCCCAGTCTCCACACACACACACACACACACGGTCTCTAACCCCCCCCCCCCCACACACACACACTCACATACTCTACACACACACTCTCCACACACACACACACACACAGTCTCTAACCCCCCCCCACACACACACATACTCTACACACACACACACACACACACACACACAGTCTCTACACCCCCCCCCCCCACACACACACACACTCCACCCCCCACACACACACATTCTCACCCCCCCCCCACACACACACACGCACACATTCTCCACATCCTCGTCTCCCTGTGTGTTCACCTGTGAGAGTGATCATGTAAAACATAAACAGTTCTATGAAAACCACTGCAGTTCCTCTGAAGGCTCTGGATGGAGACCCATGACTCCACTGAATGCCGTCCCACGGTGCTGTGGGTCTTTAAACCCCTCTAGCAGACTCTTGGCCTTGGGCATAGTGACTGTAGACCCATGTGGAGCAGCTCAGGAGCATCCCATTTCATTCCAGAGTGTCTCTACAGGAAGTACCCGGGAACTGAGGGATAAATAATAGTTTACTGTTTTATAAAATATATTTTTAGCAAGTTTTTTTTTCAAATGGCGTCAGAGCTGAACTCACAGAGATGAAACATTCACCCTCCTCCCAAATATAAAAATAATAATAAATGTTGTGAAGAAACCCACTCAGCGATGAGAGGCTGATTCACTCCAGATTTAAACTAGTCCTGAACAGTGTGTGAGAACAGTGACTCATCAGAGAGAGAGAGAGAGAGAGAGAGAGAGAGAGAGGGAGGAGGGGTAGAGAGAGAGAGAGAGAGAGAGGAGGGGTAGAGAGAGAGAGAGAAAGAGAGAGAGAGAGGAGGGGTAGAGAGAGAGAGAGAGAGAGGAGGGGTAGAGAGAGAGAGAGAGAGAGAGAGAGAGAGAGAGGAGGGGTAGAGAGAGAGAGAGGAGGGGTAGAGAGAGAGAGAGAGAGAGAGAGAGAGAGAGAGAGGGAGAGAGAGAGAGAGAGAGAGAGAGAGAGAGAGAGAGAGGGAGAGAGAGAGAGAGAGAGAGAGAGATAGAGAGAAGAAAATAACAAAAGTAGAGAGATTGAGTACTGAGAGAATGAGTAAGTAGGCTTCCAAGGCAGAGAGATGAGAAAAAAGAGAGACAGAGTCTTAGAGAGAGAAGGGAAAGAGAAATAAATAGTAGAAAGAAAAAAAAGTCAAAATAGACAGAAGACAAAGAGTAGAAAGAGAGAGAGAGAGTACTTCAAAGATAGAAAGCATGAATAAAGAGAGAGAGACAGGAGGGTATGAGAAATAAAAGTAGAAAACATAAATAAAACAAGCAATAAATAAATAAATAAATAACAGAAAAGGAAAATCAAAAAGTGAAGAGATAAAAGGAGAGGGATAGAAGAGGCAATGAAGAGAGATGATGCAGGGAGAAAGAGAGAGAGAGAGAGAGAGAGGAAGAGAAATGAAGGAGCGTGGGGTAAAGTAGCCAGAGTGATGTCGGCAGATTCTCAGAGGAGCTCTTCTCTTCCAGAGTCCATCCGTTTTCTCCTGTGTTTGTTGACAGAGGAACGCTGGGCGGATGGAGGGATGAGAAAGGGATGAGATTAATCTGAGTGAACTGAACTCTTCCTTTTTCATTACAGTTTTTCTCCACTGCATACACAAACAAATGAATCACACAGTTCTGAAAACCTGATGTTCATTTATCAACAATGAACTTCAACAATGAGCTGAGCTCCAAACACAGTTCCGTTTGTTTTCACTGAAAAATCACACGAATTCACAGCTTTACAACTCTCTAAACACACACTGCATCATTTAGGAAACTGTTCACCTGCAAACACTGGCCTTCAGCCTTCAACTCGCCTCACTCCCGCTTCACCTGTACACACTCACACACTCACACACTCACCCGGGAGAAGCCTGTGATCATCTGTAAAGAGCTTAAAAGAGGCAGGACGTAGAGTCATGAATTTTGCAATAAATACATTTCTTTTGTGACCTTTTTGTACCTGGCCTTTTTCTCTTGTAGTGTTTCTCATTGTTTTGCCTCATACTCCACAGAACCGTGAAACCCCACACTTCACCAAAATAGAAAAAAACATATATATTTTCCTCTTATACATTTGAACATAAACATTACCTCAGAGGCCTCCATATGGCAGCGCTGCGAGTGTGTGGTATCAGTGTGTAGTTGATGCTCTGTAGATGAGTGTAACAGCTGTGTGTAGTGTTTCAGTGAAAGGAATCAGGTTTGAGGAGAGGAGAGAGAACACGGTTCTCAGGGCTGTGTTTCATTTCGCCAGAGATTTATGTTTTTTCAGTAATAAACTGAAATAAAGTTTAAGTAATAAAGTAATAAACAAAAATAAAGTAATAAACTCTTTTGAGTTTGTGTTTGGAGTTTTGAAAAATGCCAAGTTTCTGTTTAAAACTGTAATCTGTGACTGTAAATGGACAGAGTAATGGACGCTGGGACGGTCACATTTCACACAGAGAGAGAGTGAGAGAGAGAGAGAGAGAGAGAGAGAGAGAGAGAGAGAGAGAGAGAGAGAGAGAGAGAAAGAGAAGATTGAAACAGAGAGAGAAAGACAGACAGTGACAGTGTGAGAGAGAGAGAGAGTAGAGTGATAAAGGAGAGGAATGAGTAGGCAGTGAGAAAAAGAAAGTAGAAAGAGAAGAAGGATACAGATAAAGAATATAATATGAGAGAGAGAGTAGAAAGAGAGAAAGTAGTAGAGAGAGAGAGAGAGAGAGAGAGAGAGAGAGAGAGAAGATAGAAACAGAGAGAAAGAAAGACAGCGACAGCATGAAGAGAGAGAGAGAGAGAGAGATAGAGAGCGAGAGAGAGAGCCAGAGAGAGAGAGAGAGAGACAGTAGAGTGATAAGGAGAGGAATGAGTAGGCAGTGAGAAAAAGAAAGTAGAAAGAGAAGAAGGATACAGATAAAGAATAGAATATGAGAGAGAGTAGAAAGAGAGAAAGTAGTAGAGAGAGAGAGTGAGAGAAGGAGTAGAGCATGACAACAGAATGAATAAAAGTGTTGAGTGAGAGAGAGGAAGAGTAGTTGGTGAGAAGAGAGGAGAAGAAAAAGAGAGTATAGAGAGAGAGAGTGAGAGAGAGAGAGAGAGAGAGAGATCAGACGGGGGAAGGAGAGAAGGCTCTTTATTGAGTGCACGCTCCGTTCAGAGCGGAGGAATGTGGGAGCACTTTGGGAATGAGATTATTAATATTTCCCGGACAGCTGTTGCGGTGCCAATCCTGGTTTAGGCCGAGGCTTTTTTTACCTCCTCCACTTCTCATCCGTTCCTTGCTGGGCCTCACCTCAGACAACAGACATGTTTTTAGCTTGGCGTCTAATGAATTCTGGCGTATGCAGCAAGAGCGGATGCAATAAAACAAATCGAGTCGGATGGCTCGGGTGGTCCGGCGCGTCCAGATATTACCGGCGTCTGAGGGAGACTCAGCCTCTGTGTATTAGAGGGAGCTGGAAATAAACTCCGCTCCAATAGGAAAGGCCTGATATTACGCTCTGAGAAGTCAAGCAGCCGGCCGCGTTATGAAAGAGGAGCGCCATCATAAAGCATCATTTCACACTGCTCTCGCTCCTCTCTTCCCCAAACAGACAGGAAACAAACTGCCCTCCTCAAGCAGTGCCGGTTTACGACGTTCCCGTCGGGATCCTCTGCTCTTTATTGGTCATTTTTATGAACATTTATCAAGTCTGTCCCTGGCTTCCTTCCCCACACTCTGTCCAGAACATGGTCCTACACACAGACCACTCTGCAGTGCTCCGATTACAGACGGGCATCCAACTGCATACTTTTTACAACCCCTTTCCTACTGTTCTTCAATGGTCAGGACCCCCACAGACACTGGATCTAACCCCTAGGGTCAGCGTCCTGTGTCACTGATGAAGGACTAGAGGACGAGCGACACACACTGTGCAGCGACAGATGAGCTACTGTCTCTGACTCTACATCTACAAGGTGGACCAACGAGGGAGGAGTGTCTCACAGAGTGGACAGAGAGTGGACACAGGGTTTAAAAACTCCAGCAGCACTGCTGTGTCTGATCCACTCTACACCAGCACAACACACACTAACACACCACCACCACGTCAGTGTCACTGCGGCAGCGCTACAGATGGACTACAGTCCTGTAAACGTAGAACTACAAAGTGCTCTTGTGTGATCAGTGGAACTGAGAGAATGGACAGTGAGTGTAGAAACACTAATCCAGTGATGGTTCAGTGTGTGTGTGTGTGTAAAGACAGGCCAGGTCTCAGAGGTTCTGAAATAGTGAACTGCAATATTCAGTGTGATTCAGTGCTTGACGTTCATAGCACCGTGCCTCTAAGTGACATGACAAAAAAAGTGAGACGTGGAAGAGCTGTGAAGGATTGGCCTCGGAGCACCTTGGCTTTGTTTTGATCCGATCTGACCACTGCAGACTATTTCTGATAATGACCACCAGACCGAGGGAGGGCTTTTAAGGAGAGGAATGAGGGCTGATCGCATGTGACAGGTGTAAAACTCCAGTGAAGTGGTCGTTGAAGAAGTGACACCATGATTAAAGGATTATCAAGTCATTTTTACAACTAAAAAGTGATGTAATACGCTGCCAGGAGCTCCTTTTTAAACCCTCAGAGACCAGGGCAGGGGTGAGCATGGGGTGCAGCGAGAGCAGTTTCACACAGAGTTAACCTCCGGAACAAGCCCAAAGAGTAAAGGGGTTGGAGCAATGCAGATAGAGCAGCTACTTTCAGCCCCCAACAGGTCCCTCAGACCCCCCAAAGTCCATGGATGATGCCATAGCAGCAAACAACCTCCATGAAACTTACTATTTATCAGATTTACATTATTTCTATTAAGTGCAGAATCAAACTGCTCCAAGTTTGGGCTTAGAGTAAAACCCATTTGACCACTTAGCCCTACCCCTTGTGCCTAAAAGTAGGGGGTATCAGTTCCTATTGGGAAAGAGAGGGAGGGCCAAAGGGGAGGGCTATACACCCCTTGAAACTGAGATGTCTCCAAGCCACACGCCAAAGCTCTAAGTCTCACGGACGGTGGAGGAAGTGGAGGTGAGTCCGTTCCCACAGAAAATCTACTTCAGCACACGCTGCTCTGATAGATGCAGAACACATCTTCCAAATGCCATCAAACTCACACAGAAGTGTTCCAACATCTAGCCACCCCCAACCCCCCCCCCCCCCACACACACACACACACACACACTCACATCCTACCTGCAGCCACAACATTCCTGTGATCTTCCACCTGGCCATTTACATCCAGTCCCAAACCCGCAGGGTGTCTGTGGCCGTTTACGATCTCATCAGCAACAAAAATAAAGAGCATCATAAAGTCTAGATTATTGCCCTTCATTAAAGCCCCTTGTATCAGGAGGAACGCTGGAGGAGCAGATGTCCGCCGTCGGTCCAGCGGCTCCTGAGCGCTGCTCTAACCCGAGGAGCTGGTCTTAAGCAGTGTAACGTACAGTGCTTTAGGAATGAAGCTCAAACGCAGTGACAGTGATGAATGGGAACGAGTGTGAGGGTCAGATGAGAGCAGTTTACAGGAGGAGGACAGTGGCAGCTCTAATCTTTACACACCATCACACACACACACCGTGGAAAGCTCAGCTCTGACAAGTGTCTGCTCCTTAACACCTCACTGGGCTCCAGGTAATCAGATGATAAATGGGCTCCTCATATTATGGATGGATTCATTTGTATATAAAAATAAAACAACAATAACAACAACAACAATACTACTACTATTACTAATAAAACAATAAAAATAAACACAGAATTTAGAAACACCAAAGTGTCACCAAAAACACTTGATAATATTTTCTTTAAAAATTGTCTAAGGTTGTAAGTTTCAACCAGAGAAATTAGCTGTAAATTTCCTGTTCCACCTTAAATGATGAAGACATTACATTCTGGTGCCTGAGGCTACTGCAGTATTTAAGGTGGAACTGTAGTGTGAACAGAACTCTGCAGAATGAGAATCTGAGCTGAGCTCCATGTCACAGAAGAGTGAGGAGAGGGGGGTAATCTCTGATTGTGGAACTCTTCTGAAGGAGAATGAGGCTCTAAATGTAACTAAAGTCCAGCAGCTCCTCTGATATCACTGCAGACTGGTGCAGAGCTGCTGCTGCTGATGTATCAAGGTCGTGAAGGGTCATCATTCCGTGTCGTAGGGGCTGATTTTAACCACTGAACTCTGTAACTCAGCCCAAATGGGCAGGAGGACCCTCACAAATGAGGGGGAGTGGTGAAAATTCATGTCTACATCCACTGAGGGCAAATATTGTACAAATCCTGTAAAAGGTATTGAGTTAAATAAGTTCACATCATCATGAGGTTTCCATGTACCTCAGTAACATGAAGAAATGGGAATCTGTGGATGAAACATGTCCTCAATGCTGTAAATGTAAATATAGTCGCCGTTAACAGTGCATTTTAGAATACTGTAGCTGTTGGAATACTCTGTTGAATACGAAAAAGAGAAAAATGCATCTATTTTTACTTCTGTCATGTGGCAGCTCCAATTCATGTTTTCATTTTTTTATTCTCATTTTCAGGAGGGCTTTCTGCACCTTGGTTATTCTGTGATGGCACGGCCGGCTTTCTCTGAGTGACAGCCGTCAAATCCTGTTAGCTTTCCCCCTGTCTTTAAAGAAATATAGAAAAACACAGTTGTTTTCAAACCAGAACGCTAAAAACAGCAGCGTGGTGTTATTACACCAACAAAATCACATCTCCGTCTTCAGAGGCGGCTGGGTGCTGTAGGTGTGTGCTGTAAGTAAAAGACAGCCGGGTAAATGCATATATTTAATTGTGAAAGCAGGGAAATGGGCCATAACCGAAGCTTTAATGCATATTTCAAGGCTTCCTCAACGCAACGTGACAGGCCTCAGTGAATCAGGAACAGGACTCCATGCCTCAGAGCGAGAACGCTGCAGAAAACGCTGGTGTAATTGCCTGAGAATGTGGGTTTTTAAAGCCCAGCACTGAAGATTAGCACTGTTTCTCAGCTAGCTTTGGGAGCTAACACCCTCCACTGGGTTCTTTTCACGTTTTACACCCTTATGGACACGGGGAGATGGGGAAAGGACATCCAGAGCTCAGACGGATGGCCACAATCCAGCAGAAAGCCCATAAATTTAAATTAGGAATAGATGCATGCAAAGATGAAAGCCAAAAGCTATCAGTTTGTTCAAGTTTACTGCAGTCTTTACTTCTTTATACAAGATGTCTGACAATATTTGTGAGGATGACATGACAGTCTGAGATTTGCTACTGATGCTACATTGTTTGTATGATACTGTACTTAATAAATAAAAATATAAATATATAAATACAGTGGAACCTCTACCTACGAACTTGATCCGTTCCGTGACACGGTTCGTAAGTGGAAAAGTTCGTTTCTCGAGTCAATTTTCCACATTTAAAATAATGGAAAAACAATTAATGCGTTCCAGCCCCCACCTCAAAAGTCACTCTTTTTGCACTGATCTATGTTTACAACACTCTCAAATTAGTAAAAAATGCATGTAGCGTTACTAAAAATAAAAGAGAAATACAGTGGAAACGGTAATAAAGTTGTAAGTGGTTACACATCGCTACCTTGAAGACGTGACGACTGGCTGGAGGAGTAACACAGGCCCTGGCTGTATGACGGGAGGTGAGGGGGGGGGGGTGGAATAACGGAGAGTAGGTGGGTGAATGTGGGGAGACGAAGCTTAAATACGGCTTAACTTAGCACGAATTTCGATGTCTGCTATTTACACTAATGCTAAATTGGTAAAACTACAATGCGCTAATCTTAAAAGCTCGAGGGTCGAGAGAACGAGAGAAAACAGGTCAATGACTCAAGTCTGGGAGCGCTGGGAGACTCGCCTATTGGATTTAGTGGCCATTTCCAGCAACCAATGGGTTCGCTTCTAGAGTCATGGTTCATTGGTGGAGGCAAAAAATATATTCAAATGCCTGGTTTGTATCTTGGAAAGTTCGTTAGTAGAAGTTCCTCTGTACCTTTCAAATTTACAGTAAAATTGTCAGCTGTGAAATCAAAATGTCACAGTAAAATCTTGCAATGTCACAATGTATAAGACAGAACAGTATGGTTTCTTTATCAAACAATACAAAACAGATATGCACTGTATAAACAAACACACAAGAAAACGTATTTGCGACATTATTAACATGTGAATACTGTGATGAATGCAGACTGAGGCAAAGCCATTTATAACAACCTTTATACAGCCCTTTAAAGGACATAGAGCTGAAAAGAGCAAGGGAACTGTGTTTGGGCTCAGTGTGTAACAAGATTCAGGGGTGAGACACTCCAGCACTCAGATTCAGGCTGAGAGTGAACTCCCTGAACAACACAACCACACATTAACACAACACAAATAAACCCCAGCTTAACCCAAACACACTAATAATCCACTGAGCATGCTGGGAGTTCCCCAGTCCTCGGCTACTTGTACGATCCGTAACGGTTTGTGTAGGTTACAGTGACAAAAAATGAATCCAAAAATAACCTGTGTTGTCTTTTATAGAAATATTACACAATATTCCAGCTGTAAACACAGTACAGTAACACTGGAAACAGATGTAAACAATGATTGTTTGGCTGATGTATGTATTTAAACTATTTTACTGTTGCAAGTTTTACTCTTTTATTGTAATGGTCTGATAGACTTCCATTACAAAATTTTACAGTGAAAGACACCATACCCGGTATTGGATTGATCTCCATTACTCGAGAGGTAGGCTCCTCAATGATGATTAGCTTCACATGCCTCTAGTCCACAGCTGGCGTTATGCTCATGTGTAGCTGCTCCAGAGAGCCTCGTTTCATGTCATAATTTTGAAGTAATGATAAACACGTCATGACTGCTAACCTCTAACAACAGTACACAATACAGAGTGCAGTTCTGCTCAATTCTGTCAAAGCAACATTGAACTGTACTCACTGGATATTACAAGGTCAACTAATAGTTTACTATCTCAACATTGTTTTTGTTGATGTTGTTTCCGTTCCAGCTGCTCCCCTCAGGGGTCAACACAGTGGATAAACTGACCTTCACAGTCAACTTGGCTCTAGATTTATGCTGAATGCCCTTCCAGACTCTTTTATTCCACCCAGGATTGGGACTGGCACCAGGAGCGCCCTCACCAGCACAACACCCTAACAACTGGGCTGTGTGTGGACACAGGGGAACACACCAAACCACACACGGACAGCAACTCCAGATGAGGAAGGGAACCCTTAGTCTAGGGAGATGTGCAACATTGTCACTGCTTTGCCACAAGGCCCCCTACAAGGTTTAGGGAGGTACAAATATAAGCCCTTAAAATAGAAGCAAGGCATTCATTCATTCATTTATTGTCTGTAGCCCTTATCCAGTTCAGGGTCGCGGTGGGTCCAGACTCTACATGGAATCACTGGGTGCAATGTGGGAACACACCCTGGAGGGGGAGCAAGTCCTTCACAGGGCGACACAAACTCACAGCTATGGACACTTTTGAGTCTCCAATCCACCTACCAACATGTGTTTTTGGAGCGTGGGAGGTAACCGGAGCACCCGGAGGAAACCCACACAGACACAGAGAGAACACACCACACTCCTCACAGACAGTCACCCGCAGGAAACCCACGCAGACACAGGGAGAACACACCACACTCCTCACAGACGGTCACCTGGAGGAAACCCACGCAGACACAGGGAGAACACACCACACTCCTCACAGACAGTCACCCGGAGGAAACCCACGCAGACACAGAGAGAACACAGCTTTACCGCTGGCACAGCGCAGTCAGGCAGCTGACGTCCTCATAGTATTCACCAGACCCAGAGAGAGACGTGTGATTCCTCACTCCACAGAACTTAGTAGCTGAGTTTATAAATGCTTCCACTTTACAATAATACAACTCAGAGTTGTTTGTGGGAATATCTGTGAGGAAAGAGATTTCACAAATAGACTTGTTGAATTGGTAGCGTTCAGATAACAGCAGCACACAGTCCTGCATTTGTGAAAGAACGGGTTGTTCCAAAGACCTAAGTGCTTGATTTTGTTTAAATGGAACTTAGTGCTCTCTGGTTGTTTATATTCCGAAGCTCTGCATCTTTTAAGGTGGAACGGTGTGTTTGAGGAGAAAAACGACTGCGTGTGTGAAGTGCAAATGGTCTGTAAGCTTGTATTCTCTGTGTGAATTACCACAGAAACTCATTTGTAACTCGAAGTGTTTAGCTTTGTAGCGCTGTCGCTAATGCAGTTATCGCAGCCATCTCCTGACATGTCCACCTCAGGAATAGAGCAACATCCTCACCTCATGCTTCTCAGAGTTCAGTCTCTCCATTGTCTAAAAACCTCCAGATGCTTCTGTCATTACCAGTTTTTTTAATTACATTCATGAACTTCACCTTTAATGAAACACCTGAATTCAGTAATTATGCAAATGAAGGGTCCATTAATGTATTTTTGAACATTTATCTTTGTCTATTCCACATTAACTATTTAGACAAAGGACAGCTGTTTTTTATCCATCCATCCATTATCTGTAACCGCTTATCCAATTTAGGGTCACGATGGGTCCAGAGCCTACCTGGAATCATTGGGCGCAAGGCAGGAATACACCCTGGAGGGGGCGCCAGTCCTTCACAGGGCAACACACACTCACACCTATGGACACTTGAGTCGCCAATCCACCTACCAACGTATGTTTTTTTGGACTGTGGGAGGAAACCGGAGCACCCGGAGGAAACCCACAGACAGTCACCCGGAGCGGGAATCGAACCCACAACCTCAAGGTCCCTGGAGCTGTGTGACTGCGACACCTACCTGCTGCACCACCGTGCCGCCCTCAGCTGTTTTTTAGATTTGCAAAATTCAAGTTGAAAACCTAATGTGTCAAGAATATGTCTGCAATAAACTCCGGGTTAACGCCCTCAGTTTTCTGAAGAAATCTACACATTTCTGGCCATTTACACAGCTCCGAAGCCACTGTATCTCCAGACTGTACCTCCCCCTGCGACGCTGACTCCGCACGGCTCCACACAGGCCTGAGAATTAAAACAGGAACATGTCAACAAGATGTCAGATGTTATGAGTAATTACTGTGCGACATATGAATGCCATAACATTTCATATCCAGCCTAAAGGCATGCGTTTCCTCCTGAGTGTAATTTATTTATAAAGGCTGATGCTTTGACGGGCGGAATACAAACACAACCAAGAGCCTGAAGATGTTTAACCTGAAGTTACGTCTGTGCAGAAAAGTGCACAGTAAACCTGACAGAACAGATACATCAACCACTTCGTACGGCAGCCGCAGCCTTTTACAGAGAGCTGCAGTCCACAGGGAAACACGGGGCGTTAGAACAGAGCAATCCGTACATACACCCATCAGCCATAACATTAAAACCAGCAGTGTTTCTAGACTTCACTGTCCACTCTCTTAGCTCCAAAAACACACGTTGGTAGGTGGATTGGAGACTCAAAAGTGTCTGTAGGTGTGAGTGTGTGAGTGAATGTGTGCCGCCCTGTGAAGGACTGGCGCCCCCTCCAGGGTGTGTTCCTGCCTTGTGTCCAGTGATTCCGGGTAGACTTTGGACCCACCCTGAACTGGATAAGGGTTACAGACAGTGAATGAATGTCTAAATGGTTTTATGGATGGTGGATGAATGTATGAACAAATTAATTAATTAGTTAATGTTTGAACAAACTGGCGCCCCCTTCAGGGTGTGTTCCCGCCTTGTGCCAAGGCTCCAGACCCACCGCGACCTGGAACAGGATAAGTGGATACTGACAGAGGATGAATGCATTAATATATCGCAAATTAATGAATGGATGAATGGGTAAATGAATGAACACATGAAAGCATGCATGGATAAATAAAACGTAATGAATGAATGAATGAATGAATGAGTAGCTGTGTGGACTGATGAAGGAATAAATAAGTAACTAAACTAAATAGAACTTAATCAAATGATTAAATGAAGCTGAGGGCGTGAGGTCATGAGTCACTAAATGTTGCAGTAACAAATGAGTAAATGAATGGATGAATAAATAAAGAACTCAAATCCTTTATAAATTAATAAATGTTTGGTTATAAATATTGTTTTAATGTCCAGTTCAAATCTATTTTTGACCATTTTTTATTGAACAACTTATATTTAACCTCTATAAAGGGCAAAGGTCGGCTGAAAGTTTTGAAAATAATATTTGAAAATAAAAGAGCAGCAGTAAAATAATCTCAGTTCGTTTTGTTTCCGTTTTTCTGCTTTTTAAAAAGTGTGTAACGTTTTAAAAGTGCAGCTGTAGTATTGAGTTAATGGGAGTAGATCAGGACGTCCTTCACGTCCTCCTCATGCGTGTCCTGTCCTCACCTCACCCTCTCTCTGTGCTGTCGTTCACTCTGATCCCTCGCTCCCCTCCTCCCTCCCTCCGTCATGTCGTTCCTCTGCTGTGTTTTTTCTTTTTCTTTTTTTTTTTTTTTGCAGGATGCCGCTGGAGCGTGGTGAGGCTGATGATGCTCTAATGAAGATGAATATTCAGTCGCTTCAGAAAGGTTCCTGGAACGTTTCCCAGCTCAAACTGGCAGAACCGTGAGAGGATGGGGAAGAGAGGAGGAGGGGAGGAGGGGAGGAAAGAAAGGAGAGTAGAGGAATGAAAACATGCTCACTCACATGAACCACTACATTCATTCATTCACCTGCCTCTAGTGAATCAACTCCGAACAAAGCCTCGATCCAGAACCGAACCTGGTCCAGAACAAGGTCTCATTAACCATCTTTTCTAAACTTGTAAAGGGTGATTTACAGGGACCTCAGGCAGTGGAGAAAATTTACACTTTAAGAATTTTATGATTTTTTTACCTCAATTTATCATTTTAAAAATTTAATTAAAACCATTTGAGTTTGTACCTGAAACCTTATACAGTTCAGAGCAGTGGTGGGTCCAGAGCCTACGCAGAATCACTGGGCACAAGGCAGAAACACACCCTGGAGGTCACACCAGTTGTACACAGGGTGACACACACTCACATATTCACTCACACCTATGAACTCTTGAGTCACCAACCCACCTACCAACGTGTGTTTTACCCGGAGGAAACCCACACAGACATAGAGAGAACACACCACACTCCTCACAGACAGTCACCCGGAGGAAACCCACGCAGACACAGGGAGAACACACCACACTCCTCACAGACAGTCACCCGCAGGAAACCCACGCGGACACAGAGAGAACACACCACACTCCTCACAGACAGTCACCCGGAGGAAACACACGCAGACACAGGGAGAACACACCACACTCCTCACAGACAGTCACCCGGAGGAAACACACGCAGACACAGGGAGAACACACCACACTCCTCACAGACAGTCACCCGGAGCAGAACTTGAACCTACAAACTCCAGGACCCGGAGCTGTGATTGAGACTCTACAGGTCATTTTTTTTCTCTCATTTAAAGAGGGAAGAACATTGAGTTGTGGCCAAACTGGATGTCAATAAAATCACAGAGGAACATCTGGATGAGACGAGATGACCACAACACCTCATGTAAATTTAATGTGGTCCAAACATAGCAGTCCAAATAAAACTGAAATAAACCTCGCTGACCCCTGGATCTTGAACGTGTTCAGTGAGATCTCTTATCTCAGTCTGTCGGAGAGATGTGGTTCAGAACCTAATAATGTTAATGGATAGAGAGAGAGAGAGAGAGAGAGAGAGAGAGAGAGGGGGAGAGAGAGAGAGAGAGAGAGAGAGAGAGAGAGAGAGAGAGAGAGAGAGAGAGAGAGAGAACCCAGACAGCTGTAATTAGGACAGTGGGACCTGGTCTGAGAGCTGAGGTCAGATAAACACACACAAACACACACACACACACACACACACACACACACACACAGAAACACACACACACACACACACACACACAGAAACACACACACACACACACACATACCTGGACAAATGATACCTGTAATGAAGCCTTGCTGAAATCCAAAGCAGACCAGAGCTAGACCCAGTGAAAGGGAAGTGTTATTCAGACAGCTGGAGTGATGTCTATGAAACTTTACTAACATTTAGATCTCAATTCGAATGGATGTCCCTTTCTGAGGGGGAACGCAATTACTCCTCTGTAATATCTCAGATGTCTTATTTTCTATGGACATGAATTTGACAGCAGTGTCCTCTGGTGTACGAAGCAGGGCCGAGGGAAACAGAGGTGTTACATGTTTGTTCAGAGAGTATTCTGTTTATTCAGCGGAAGAGTGTAGGGGTCATTCACCTGCATTAGATGTTCTCTATTTTCAGCACCTGAGTAATAATGAGCCACTCGCTGTTCACCCTGACCCCGAGCGCACAGCAGTGAGGAGCGAGGAGCAGAAGCTCTGGTTTTTAGCCGTTTTCACTCTGTTCTCTTTCTTCTCCGTTTTTACTCAGTGCTCTTATTTCTCCGCGCTCGTTGTGTCTGTTTTGCTGAGTTTAACCTCGTCTTTGTGCTCTCACATAAACACAGGTCCAGCACTGTGATTGGACAGACTCAGACGAGGGGGCGGGGCCATTCTAAAGTCTCAGCACTTGACGTCAGAAGCGGAGAAGAGTCAGAACGACTCGTTTTATCCTGTGTTTTCAGATTTAAGCATCACACAGAAAACTGACTACACAGAAATATTAAAGGTGATGTTCATGAATTTAAACTAACACACTTTTTCATTATAAAAGTCATAGAATGGAAAAAAGTTCTGGTGTTTGTACACAGCCCTAGCTCAGTAAGTAGGAAACAAACTAAGTGTGTCAGTCAAAACTGGCTCAGGACACACTGACTTATTTTTGCTGTTACAGTTACATTACTTAAGGTGGAACTGACTCTAAATTCAGGAGAGCGCTAACTGCATGAAAGTAAACACAGAGCGAAAGTGCTACAAAACTAAACAGCTCGAGTTACACATGAGTTTCTGTGGGAATTCAAACAGTGAATAAACACTTACAGACAATTTACACTTCAGACACCAACAAGATACAGTCACTTCCTACTCACACACACCGCTCCACCTTAAAAGATACAGTCACTTCTCACTCACACACACCGCTCCACCTTAAAAGATACAGTCGCTTCTTACTCACACACACCGCTCCACCTTAAAAGATACAGTCACTTCTCACTCACACACACCGCTCCACCTTAAAAGATACAGTCGCTTCTTACTCACACACACCGCTCCACCTTAAAAGATACAGTCACTTCTCACTCACACACACCGCTCCACCTTAAAAGATACAGTCGCTTCTTACTCACACACACCGCTCCACCTTAAAAGATACAGTCACTTCTTACTCACACACACCACTTCTTTCTGAATAAACACAGGAGGGGGGTGTGGGGGTTGTTTTGCTGTGAGGACAGTAGTTTCTCAGAACCATACGCTGTCTTTAAGGAGGAGCTGCAGAGATACTAAGGAGACACAAGTGACATTACAGAAGTATTACGGAGATGTTTTTCCTGCTTTCCTTGATAGAGTTACTTACAGAACCAATTCTGAACTGCAGCGGTGGATTAAGTTGTTGTGGATCTGTAACCACTGCTTTTACTGAGCAACCTCTCAGTGTGAATCTTCTGGAGGCCAAAGCCCTGTTGACCTTAAACTTCGTTAAAGCCTCAGTCATCATCCAGCGGCTCAAAGAACTTCTCATTTCCCGTCTTCTGGGATTGCGTGTGTGGTTTTTAGCTGAACAAGCTCTCAGGGATGAGCAGGACTGTGGACTTCATCTCTCCCTCCCTCTCTCTCTCTCTCTCTCTCTCTCTCTTTTTTATTTGTTGGCGTAGAAGTGCTGCAGAGGGAATTGGCAGATTATTTGGTCAGCTCCGATCAGTTCCACCACAGATTAGAAAGTGTACAAGCTCCGTGGAGCGAGCCAAGTTTTCGCCCCATAAGTCCATCAAAGTCAAAGGCCCGGTTTCTCTGCTAAAGCTCCAGCTCTATATCAAGGTCTGGACGAAAGCCGAGAGATCCGAGAGCCCAGAGCAAGTAGGACGCCCTCTTTACTCGCAATGTAACTCTAGAAGCACCACATTTCCTTCACTGATAAAATCATGAAGGCCACTGGGGTTATTTTACCCTCACAAGATGTTTGACTATTTGTTCTGTTTACGTTGTAAAGGGTTACATAATTATATAAGAACTTCAATAATAACGCAATGATTAAACTATATGATACATAGTTCTCAAATTTACTGTTATTTATTACATCAATTAACTATTATAACTATTATTATTATTATTAAATATTTACATTAAAGATCTGTCAGAACCATCTGGAGAATTAATATTACAGACACACAACATAAAAACATATTTGCAAGAATATTTAATAAGTGTACAATATCAGGAAGGCTTTTCTCCTATAAATTAATACAGTAATATATATATATTAATGGATTTAATGTTTAGAAACTGAATGACACTTTTTCCATTTGTTTTGGTCAAATTCTTTCTAAAATTTTTCACCTGAAGTAACTGACTTCTAGAATTAAAATGTATTTAAATCTTAGTCATTTTTAAACTGTTGATCATTTTCTTTCCATCTTTTCTCTCTTCGTTTATTTATTTTTGATTCAGAAATTCTCCCGGAAAAGGCTCACTCTTTAAACAAAGTTTGGAAAGTTGTCGTTAAAAAAATATTAATGAGCAAAAGTTTTTGCTTTTTTTTTTTTAGAAAATATCTCAGAACAAAAATGACGTAAAAGTAAGAAAAGGGTTTAAAAATGTCATTATGTTTATAATGTATAATAATACCTCAGTGTTTAAATTTCCATTTTAATGGAGAGAGCTCAAACTGAATTTTCTTTTTGATTCATTCCCTTCCACTGCCCCAAAGGTTTCAGCAACATATTGTGTTTAAATTATTTCATCAGGCCTCACTTTACACCGCCTGCTCTCAACATGAGCTCCCCCAGATTTGATTAAAATGAAATTCCCATAGTTTTGACAATGTGTACTAAATATAGTTAACCCTTTGTTAATGTTGATACCTACACTGCGTAAAAAAAAAAAAAAAAAAAAAAAAAAAAAAAAAAAAAAATCAGCTTTAACCCTGACCCTAACTTTAATCTCCAGAAGGTCAGGATCTTCAGGATCGTCTCCTGTGTAACATTCTCCCACAGCAGTTTACAGCACTGTTTCTGTGATTCTTCTTCAGGTACAGAACATAATGTCTAGGTGGATTTAGTGAGACAGCGCCACCAGTGGACGGGAGCTCACTTGTCGATCATAAAAACACTGCAGATCATAATCAATCAAAACTTTTTTGCAAATGATATGAACATGTGCCAAGGGAAGTTAGGTCTTGACGTCTAATTAGGATTTTTATTAATATATTTAATTGGATTTAGAAAATATGGTCAAGGGCATCAGTTTACTCATTTATTTTAGTGAAGAATTTATTTTTGTCTTTGACACCAAGCTGTCCAACAAATTTATAACACTGCAGTGCAACGTTTTAACCATAACTGTGTCCAGAAGGAAAGCCGTTACACACACACACACACACACACAAGCGGTCAGCTGTTATTCAGCACATATCCCCCGGCTGCTTCTCTGCTCATTTGTTAATGACACACATTAGGGGGCATCTATCGATTTACTTCTGGCACTAATTAATAGTGCTCTCATTAAAACATTTGCATTACAAGAACTAGGTGATTTTTTGAACTCTGTGTGTGGCTCGAGCCTCTGCTCTTCAAGGACACTGTTTCTTAGAGACTTGTCCAGTTTAATTAATACGTGTTAAGACAAAAACACAATTATCAGGATGCCTTTAGGACACAGCTGACATATGATTCACATTACAGCTGTAGATCAGGGTCCAAAGTGGACAAACACATGCTATAAATCTTCCTCCAGGCTTTGGGCAGGACTTGGTGAAATGTAAAGGTGACCATAACACTCAGTATCAGTGTATAAACTGTAGACCTGATTCACAGGTGATTCTCAGCCGACTACTACATGTCAATAATAGCTCATATTTAACAACACACTCTTCAATATATTTCACTGCATGTGATTCATAGCTACGTAATATTCATTTATAAATATATTCGTAAATCAGTGTTATTTCAGCTGCTTCTTTTAAAATATATCAGGTGTACAGTACTTTTTAAAATTTTTTGTGCAATGCATCACTTTAATTTATGATTCATTCACTCTCCAGTTCCTTTGTCATTTTACTGTAACTTTTGTAGGATTAAAAAAAAAAAATCACAATTCTCTATTTATTCATGAAAAGTAGTGTGAAAATGGTGTGTAAAGAGTTGATTGGCTTTAATGTGGCAGCTCACCCAGGGGTGGATTGGAACAGGGCAAGCCAACAACAGAGCACTAGAGAAATAGGCCTCAAGTGCAGAGACACACAAACAATCCCTCTGGAAGTTAATACCAAGACAACATGAGACAAGAGAGAAAAACAAAACAAATTGAGCAAAAGAAAACAAAGGCGAGAGAGTTTCCCAATCAAAAGGGAGGGACGGGACAAGACAAGACAAAAGAAATTAAAGACAGAACACAACTTATCTTATTACTAATTATTTATTTATACCAAAAAAAAAGGTAAAGAAACCAGAAAAGAGAGACCCAGGAGAAAACTCAAGAGCCTTTACCAAATTACCGGCCAGGCTTGCACGGCAAAAGAGAAACCCAAAACTAAGGTGTGTGTTGGCTTCCCTTAAGTAGGAGTAGCCCAGGTGGAACCAATTGCCCCAAATTAAAAGTGTCTCTGTCTCCCTCTAGTGACTGGGGGTGGCTTAGCAGGCAGCCTCACCCCAGCCCCAGGAAGACCTCTTACGTTGGTCACTGCAGAAGCATAATATTGTGTTCAAAAGTATATGTAAGTTTGATTACAACATTAAATAGAACAGAAAGGGAAAACCTTCCACCTTAATACAATAAAAAATCTCAAAACCTGAATTTAAAACACATCCTTGATGCAGTTGTTAACCCAAAGAGCATGATCACTTATTCATAATGTCTTCACAAAACCCTTGGTTACAATAATACAATAAAATATAGTTATAGCTTGATCATTGTCCTATGTTCATACCTTATTTTTCTTACTGCATGTTGACGTTGTCGTTTTGACTGTGACACCATTGTAATTTATGTTTGTTAGCGTGTCAGGACTGAAACTGAACCTGAAACTTAAACTAAACTACGTCTGAACTTGAGCAAAGCCGGAGCTGCCAGCCGTAGCTTCAGAGGCTCAAGCAAAATAGAAAAAGTAATTCAATCCATGCAGGCCTCTGACTCAGGATAAGCTCCTCAGCAACTTATTAGCTTTCATATTACAGCGCACACATTTTCTTTCTCTTCCCTCCAAACAGGGAAGAAAACAACTCACATTTGTACATGTCAAAGTAATAAAATGTGAAGTTGGCAATGACAGGGAGATGTTTAAAAATTCATAAGGACAAGAATGAAAAGTTCAATCTGTGAAAATAAGATGCCAGAACATACAGGATGACGTCGTGAAGGAAGGAAGCAGATGAATGCAGACTTGACAACAAATGGCTGGGTATTATACCATTATACTTCGGGATCCATCCGAAGCAATCTAAACACTGTTTAGCAGCAGAATAGCTGAGGGCCGAGAATGCAGCATTAGACGCACTGAGGACAGCTGAAAAGGATCCTGGCTGACATTCAAGTCTATTTATGAATTCAGCTTCTAGTGCTGGACATCTAAAATCCGGCATGTAAACATCTGAGGAACCACAGCTCTGCGAATGGAGACAACCAGCTCTGCTACAGAGGTAATCCGGGCCAAGTCATTCATTCATTCATTTATGTAACTGATTCATCATGTTCAGGGTCACAGTGGGTCTGAAGAGAACCATTCACTCACCCAGTCAATCACACACTCACATCTCTCGATAATATCACACAGTCACTCACTCGTTCACTCACACATGTTCCACCCGCAGACAGTTTCACCCAGTCACTCAGAGTGCGGAGTAATCTTAAAGAGAATGTCTATGATTGTGGGGAAACACTGTCCACTCTGGTTTGTTTATGTTTAGAAGCACTACATATTTTAATGTGGAATGGTTTATTTGAGAAGAAAAATTACTGGCGCCTGGGAAGCAGTTGTGGGTTCAGTGCTTTGCTCAAGGGCACTTCAGCCGTGGATGTTCCCACCCGTCCTGGGGATTGAACCAGCAACCTTCCAGTACCAAGCCTGGTCTCTAGCCATTACAGCTTCCATGTGGTTTCATGCAGTTAGCGCTCTCCTGAATTTAGAGTCAGTTCCACCTTAAGTAATGTAACTGTAACAGCAGAAATAAGTCAGTGTGACCCCCCTATGGAGCAGGAATAGAGCAACATCCTCATCTCGGTTGGTGCTTTTCAGCGTTTGGAGTCTCTCCGTTGTCTAAAAACCTCCAGATGGCGTTTCTCTGCCGTGAGCAGAGAGAGAGAAAGCCTAGCACCGGACCCAGAAACTTTGTTTTTTTACCCATTTACAGACACTGGGGCTTCGTAAACACATTAGAGCGGTTTCCAGAGCAGCACATGGAGAGGACACACACTCAGAGCTTTATACACAGGGGTTTTAGTTTTAAACCGTGAATGTTGCCTTTAATCCTTGTGCTAATCTTAACCCTAAACCTAACACTAAGCTTAAAACATCTTTACCTTAAAATGTAAGTATTTACATGAGAAAGACAATTCCCCACAAAGCAGGGGGATCCTAAATCCTGAACGTCTGGGTGGGGGTTGGGGGTGGTCCAGGACCAAGGATGGGGACTAACTGGGCTAGAGGATCAACATCAGCATCAGCATCAGCAGGTTGCAATACAAGAAATGCATTTTACCACAGTGTCCAGGTCCACCGTATTCTTTATATAGCTTCACCTTTACTGCAACTCCTGCTCTCACTTTGCATTCAGAGCGGTTACTTTCAGCTTCTGCCCCAGCCCTTCGGCTGCTTTGTGTACAGAGCAAATCTGTAAACACACACCTGTAAATTCAGCAGGTAGACCCCAGCCTCAGCACCTCCAGCACTGAGTAAAGCGCTTGTGAATGGGAATGATGCAGAGTGCAAAGTACAGAGCTAATGTCCCGCAGTCACTGCACACGCTGGCTGTGTACTGGTTTGATTTTAGCCACCGGCGGCACGTGAGGTTTTATTTTTCTGTTTATTTATCTATTTTTTTTCCCTCTCTGCTTCACGCAGCCCCAAACAATATCAACAGTAAACAGTGAACTCAACATAAAGCTAATGAAGCAGCGCTAGCAGCTTGTGGGGCGTAGCAGATGGGGAAATCACTTCAAAGAAGCGAGCTGCAAGCCTGGGCGAGCAAACCGTTTCCTGAAGGTGAGAGAGAATAGAGTGGATCCATCTCCGCGAATAACTCTCACCGTGACGAGGAACTGCAAAAAACACGCCGGCGCTCCACATCACGTCGCAGACACTCGCCATGACAACGTGTTTACGGGAAAAATAAAACCACAGCCAGGTAAATAAGGTTTAGACAGAAATGGAGGCATGTTTGGGTCAGAAAGCAACATCAAAACAACTTTGTTCAGTGTAAGTCTTCACTATTGTTTAGATTCCTAGGAATTCTGTTCTCACAACCATTTATAAAGGGACTTTTGGCATACAACATTATACTTGTAACCTTTATAAATGTTTTGAATAAACGTATAGCTTATAAACAGGTTAATAGATGGTAAAATAATATATAATATGTGAATTTAAATGTATATACTTTTGCTTTATGAAATGTTGTACAAGCTTATTCCAGATGTTATCTCCAAATGTCCGACCTCAGTCTTCAATCGAGACTTCAATCTAGATCCATGACCAATGTTTAATAAAATAATGAGAATAAATAGCAATGGACACAGAGGAGGATTGTTTTGGGCAGTCGTGGCCACAGAGGACAGATGCAGCTATTCCAGTTAATACAGTAATAGCTTCACTCAGCTGAGACAGTCAAACTAATTGTTTTCCCTGTAAGGCCAGTTCATTAGAGACAGCAAGACGGACATGAGAGTGAGGACAGAGTGGATCACTCCAAAGTGAAGATGGATGACACAGGACAGTGAGTGTTTAAAGATTTAAGGATGGAGCAAGTTGTGGTAAATTTCCTGGGGTCGGCTCTAAACCAGTGGGTCTTATAGGGTCCCAACGAGGGGCAGCAATGTGAAGCGCCGCTATCAGATGAAACACAGATCCTGAGGTTTGTAGCTTTGCTGGGAGGAGTTTATATTAGAGGCACAAATAAGTTTAAAGTATTGATTTATATGCACTATATACAGGGGTTGGACAATGTAAGTGAAACACCTGGTTTTAGACCACAGTAATGTATTAGTGTGGTGTAGGGCCTCCTTTTGCGGCCGATACAGCGTCAGTTGGTCTTGGGAATGACATACACAAGTCCTGCACAGTGGTCAGAGGGATTTGAAGCCATTCTTCTTGCAGGATAGTGGCCAGGTCTCTACGTGATGCTGGTGGAGGAAAACGTTCCTCCAAAACACCCCAAAGTGGCTCAATAATATTTAGATCTGGTGACTGTGCAGGCCATGGGAGATGTTCAACTTCACTTTCATGTTCATCAAACCAGTCTTTCACCAGTCTCGCTGTGTGTATTGGTGCATTGTCGTCCTGATACACAGCACCTCCTTCAGGACACAGTGTTTGAACCATTGGATGCACATGGTCTTACTGGTGCAGTGTGGAGTTAATGAAGATTGCCCACCAGGCTGCTTCAATTTAGCCATGAGACCTCCCACACTACAATCACAGGTGTTTCAGTTTCATTGTCTAACCTCTGCACATTTTATTCAGAATTCACTTTCTTTTGCTTATTTGTCATTTTATGGTAACTTTTGCTTAGTATTTTAAAAAAATGACACCTAAAAATGAAAAACGTTTCAGATGGGGATTTCAATGTTAGCGATTGTGAATGTAGTGTATTAATACTTCACTGTCATTTTTAATACAGTGCAATAATTAGCATAAAATGACAAAAGAGCAGGATAATGTTTGAATTTGGAATTACAATTATACGTTACACGAAAGTGCTTTAAAACTTGTTTGAACACCTAATAAAAAATGGTCCTCATTATATATATTTATAGATATCTCTGTTACAAGGTGTTATAAGGTGTTATAAGCTGTTTCCAGAAAGAGACAGGAGTTTAGAATGCGTAGCAATATCCCACCACCGTGTGTCAGTTTCCTTAGTGTGTGAGGCAGTCACTCGCTTAAGGGCAAGGCCTCCCGGTGTCTCCAGACTGGAGCTTCAGGCTCCCAGAGGAATCCCCTCTCAAGCCTCACAGTTTCACCGAGTCTGGAGGGGCTGGATCTCTGGTAGCACAAGCAGCAGTAGTAGTGGTGACCCTGTGCCACTTGTAATATATAAAAAAAGCGATCTACTATAGTACTGCACGTCTATAAGCAGTTTTATTAAGTAGACAGGAATAGAAATGTCAACATTGGTAAGCAATAAACAGATGGGCTCTGAAGAATAATGCTCACCAGGTTTTATATGACAATTTAATCTGAGTCTGTTTTCCCCTCACACTCCTGACGAGCAGCAGCTTGTGAAGATGTTTTGGCTGAAGCTGTGAATGCCACTGTGGAGAATTAATATTTATAATTTAATATTTAATGTGTAAAATGCATCCTGTTAGGATCGGTACCTGCTGAGAATTTATTCAGAGGTATGTAGATTCACATCAGGAAACTCTACTCATCCCACTGTGTTCTGCTCATTTCAATATAATCCACATTATATTTTAATTTGAAACGGTGCTCAGTGATGTTTGTGTGATTTCTCTGGGGGGCTCCTTCTGTAAACATTGTCCAGGGCCATTAGCCACAGCTTGGCAGGTACTAGTTGTATTGGGAGACATATGGTACTCTTTTGATTGGATATAAACTCAAGATATTAAAGCTCAGAGGTACGGGGTTAAGAAGGACACAGCTTTAGCCGTATTACGGAAACCAGGGACATGTCTCAGAAAGCAGGACATCGGCCGTTTTCACATATTTCACACGCACACCCACTCACTCACACACTCACCCAGTCACTCACACACCTGTGGACAGTTTCACATACTCACCCAGTCACTCACACACTCACCTAGTCACACACACTCACTCAGTCACTCACACACCTGTGGACTGTTTGACACACTCACCCAGTCACTCACTCACTCACCCACTCACCCAGTCACTCACTCACTCACACACTCACCCAGTCACTCACACACCTGTGGACAGTTTCACACACTCACCCAGTCACTCACACACTCATCCAGTCACTCACTCACTCACACACTCACCCAGTCACTCACTCACTCACACACTCACCCAGTCACTCACTCACTCACCCACTCACCCAGTCACTCACTCACTCACACACTCACCCAGTCACTCACACACCTGTGGACAGTTTCACACACTCATCCAGTCACTCACCCACTCACCCAGTCACTCACTCACTCACTCACACACTCACCCAGTCACTCACACACCTGTGGACAGTTTCACATACTCACCCAGTCACTCACACACTCACCTAGTCACACACACTCACTCAGTCACTCACACACCTGTGGACTGTTTGACACACTCACCCAGTCACTCACTCACTCACCCACTCACCCAGTCACTCACTCACTCACACACTCACCCAGTCACTCACACACCTGTGGACAGTTTCACATACTCACCCAGTCACTCACACACTCACCTAGTCACACACACTCACTCAGTCACTCACACACCTGTGGACTGTTTGACACACTCACCCAGTCACTCACTCACTCACCCACTCACCCAGTCACTCACTCACTCACACAGTCACTCACACACCTGTGGACAGTTTCACACACTCACCCAGTCAGTCACACACTCATCCAGTCACTCACTCACTCACACAGCCACTCAGTCAGTCACTCACACACTCACCCAGTCACTCAGTCACTCACACACTCACCCAGTCACCCATGCAGTCACTCACACACTCACATCTGTGGACAGTTTCACACACTCGCCAAGTCACTCACACACTCACCCAGTCACTCACACACTCACCCAGCCACTCACTCATTCACCCAGACACTCACACACTCACCCAGTCACTCACTAACTCACCCAGTCACTCACACACTCAATCACTCCCACACTCGCCCAGTCCCTCATCCAGTCACTCACACACTCACACATCTGTGGACAGTTTCACACACTCACCAAGTCACTCACAAACTCACCCAGTCATTAACAAACTCACCCAGTCACTCACACATGTGGACAGTTTCACACACTCATCTAGTCACCCATCTACAGTATAAGAGCATGCAAAGGAAACCCACGCAGACACAGAGAGAACACACCACACTCCTCTCAGAAAGTCACCTGAAGAGAGGATCCCACTCAGGTCCCTGAGACACTGCAGCTGTGTAAAAATGCATTTAATCCAGATGTTTTCCAGATCCTCTATTCCTGCTGTGGTCCCTGATGCTATTTATGACTGTCTTAAGCCCCTCCCCCTTTCCCCTTTTCAATCCTTTTAAATGTCAGCCCTGGTCTCTGGGTCTTCATCTCCATCTCCTGCTTTTCCTGTGTCTATAAACACAATGAATAAGGCACTCGACTCTGCTAATCTGATTACAGATATATGGAGTTCCAACGTATTGATCGCTCCTGTTCTTGAGAGATCGTCTGCTCGATGTGAATTAAATCATACACTCCACACACACTTACCGACAAGTGTATGATATCTATTATTTAGCGGAAAGCATCAATACATTCAGACCACTTGTGTTGGGAATCTGTTTTTATGTGTATTGGGAACGTTGACCATCTGATTTCAGTGTATTGAGTTGTCATCTAGAAAGAGTGCTATATATTCATGCATATATTAAATATCATATATAATGAAAATGATCAGTAAACAGTACTGTGGGGCGAAGGTGGAGACAGGAACAAAACAAAGGCTAAAGGAGCACATGGCAGGGAAACACACGTCACAAAACAAAGCAGTAAAGCACGAGGCAGGGCAAGAGCATGACATTTTGTTTGATTGTAAAAGAGAAAATTTGGAATAACAGCAGCATCAAAGGCACAAGTCCATGTTTGGTGTGTTTTTTAAAGATGAAAGTGAAGAACGGGCGGCACGGTGGCGCAGCAGGTAGGTGTCGCAGTCACACAGCTTTCGATTTCTGCTCCGGGTGACTGTCTGTGAGGAGTGTGGTGTGTTCTCTCTGTGTCTGCGTGGGTTTCCTCCGGGTGACTGTCTGTGAGGAGTGTGGTGTGTTCTCCCGTGTGTCTGCGTGGGTTTCCTCCGGGTGACTGTCTGTGAGGAGTGTGGTGTGTTCTCTCTGTGTCTGCGTGGGTTTCCTCTGGGTGACTGTCTGTGAGGAGTGTGGTGTGTTATCCCTGTGTCTGCGTGGGTTTCCTCCAGGTGACTGTCTGTGAGGAGCGTGGTGTGTTCTCCCTGTGTCTGCGTGGGTTTCCTCCGGGTGACTGTCTGTGAGGAGTGTGGTGTGTTCTCTCTGTGTCTGCGTGGGTTTCCTCCGGGTGACTGTCTGTGAGGAGTGTGGTGTGTTCTCTCTGTGTCTGCGTGGGTTTCCTCCGGGTGACTGTCTGTGAGGAGTGTGGTGTGTTCTCTCTGTGTCTGCGTGGGTTTCCTCCGGGTGACTGTCTGTGAGGAGTGTGGTGTGTTATCCCTGTGTCTGCGTGGGTTTCCTCCAGGTGACTGTCTGACTGTGACGCTCAATGATTCCAGGCAGGCTCTGGACCCACCGCGACCCTGGACTGGATAGGCGGTTACAGACAATAAATGAATGAATGGATGAATGAATGAATGAAAGTGAAGAACAGACTTGATATTAAAGCTGTAACGGTGATGCTCTGTGTGTTTCTAAAGAAGAACTTAAGGAATAGTCCATGTTTGTACTTTTTAAACAAGAAAAAATCAGGAATATGACTTATTTTGCAAAAGCCAACTTCAGCCTTGAATTGCCCCCTTTTTAATGTGGACCAGAAAATTCTCACGAGAAGCTGGTGAATAACACCTAGAATTAGATTCATAAATGAAGGTGTAGATATGTGTTTGGATAAAAATATGGAGAATAAGAAGCAAATATCTGAGTCCTAAAGTAATGTTTAATATAGAAAGGAAAGAAAATAAACAAGAAAGATAACATCTGTCAGGAGCGAGGGGCGGATTGAGGAAGGCGGACGCATTCGCTAAAACACGGGTTCTTTTAATTAAACAGCGGCAACAAGACAAACAGAGATGAACCTAGACATATTAAGCTAAACAACAAGACAGAGAACTGGAATATAACGAAAAGGAGAATAACACTAAACGACAGGACCTCACGGAGAACACGACAAAACAAACGAGAAAGGAGAAACTGTGGAGACAGACGGACAGACTTGAAAACACGACTGACTAAACATGACAAACGAGAATGTGAATCAAAATGTACGACAAACAGGACGTGACACAATAGGGCTTAAATACAGAGACAAACGAGACACACCTGGACAGATAACGAGGACGGGTAACACATGACACGGACGAGGAGGCGGAACAAAGGCGGAGACTCGAACATAAACAAAACGGAGCCATGTGCAAATAAAGCACATGGCGGGGACAACAAACTGACAGGACGAAGGCGTGACAGATGCCCCCCCCAAGAACGCGCAACTCCTGGGCGCGTACTCCTAAACCCCCCAGGAGCTGGCACAGGAGAGGGCACGGAAAACAAGACAGGACAACAAACCAACGGGTGACAGGACTCAGGACAGGACGGGAACAGACACAGGAGCTGGGGACACGACAGGACCGAATATACTAGACGGGACATGGGACATGACAGGAGACTGACAAAGGGGGGCCACAAGAGACGAGAACGGACTGGACAGGACAGGAGTGGACACATGGGAATTGACGGGAGACTGGACTGGAGACAAGACAGGGGACTGAACGTGGGACGGATACGGAGACTGGACACATTTGGGGACAGAAGACTGGACATGAACAGGGGACTGGAATGGAGACGGGACTGATGACAGGACCGGGTGCTGGGACTGGACGGGAGCAGAGACTGGTGACAAGACACTGGACAGGATAGGAACATTAGACTGGACAGGGGTATGTGACTGGACAGAAGACAGGACAGGTGACATGACACTAGACGGATACGGAGACTGGACATGAGACAGGACAGAGGGTTGAACCGGGGACTGGACAGGACTAATAGGGGACTGGACATGAGACTGGACAGGGGTCTGAAACAGAGACTGGACAGGACTAACAGGGGACTGGACATGAGACTGGACAGGAGACGGGACAGGTGACTGAACGCGGGATGGATACCGTGACTTGACATGTTTGGGGACAGTGGACTGGACAGGAGACGAGACAGAGGGTTGAAACAAGGACTGGACAGGAGACGGGACATAGGGTTGAAATGGGGCCTGGACAGGACTAACAGGGGACTGGACATGTTTGGGGACCAAAGACTGGACATGGGCAGGAGACAGGACAGGGGACTGGAATGGAGACAGGACCGAGGGTTGAAACGGGGACTGGAGAGGAGACGAGACTTGAGACTGGACAGGGGGTTGAAACATAGACTGGACAGGGCTGACAGGGAACTGGACAGGACTCACAGGAAACTGGACTGGACTAGGTAGGGGAACAGGGACCAAGACATTCAGGGGGACAGACACAAACACAGTGACAGGGACCGGGACAGACACAAAGGCAGAAACGGGTACAGGGACAAGGACAGAGACGGGAACCAGGACAGGGACAGACAATGGAACCAAAGTAACAGGGGGGTGCCCAGGACTGGCTAATGTCTGTGTGGCAGTCTGAGGAACCAGCCTGGGCACAGTTCTGGGGATCGGCCCTGAAGTCCTTCGGGCCGACCTACGGACATGGACAGGGGAGGCCGTAGCCACAGTCACGGGGACAGGAGCGGCCGTAGCCACAGTCACGGGTACAGGAGAGGCCGTAGCCACAGTCACGGGTACAGGAGAGGCCGTAGCCACAGTCACGGGTACAGGAGAGGCCGTAGCCACAGTCACGGGTACAGGAGAGGCCGTAGCCACAGTCACGGGGACAGGAGAGGCCGTAGCCACAGTCACGGGGACAGGAGAGGCCGTAGCCACAGTCACGGGGACAGGAGCGGCGGGAGCCGCCATAGTCACGGGGACAGGAGCGGCGGGAGCCGCCATAGTCACGGGGACAGGAGCGGCGGGAGCCGCCATAGTCACGGGGACAGGAGCGGCGGGAGCCGCCATAGTCACGGGGACAGGAGCGGCGGGTACCGCCATCACAGACACTGGAGCGGCGGGTGCCGCCATCACGGGGACTGGAGCGGCGGGTGCCGCCATCACGGGGACTGGAGCGGCGGGTGCCGCCATAGTCACGGGGACAGGAGCGGCGGGAGCCGCCATAGTCACGGGGACAGGAGCGGCGGGAGCCGCCATAGTCACGGGGACAGGAGCGGCGGGAGCCGCCATAGTCACGGGGACAGGAGCGGCGGGAGCCGCCATAGTCACGGGGACAGGAGCGGCGGGTGCCGCCGTCACGGACACTGGAGCGGCGGGTGCCGCCGTCACGGACACTGGAGCGGCGGGTGCCGCCATCACCGGGACAGGAGCGGCGGGTGCCGCCATCACGGACACTGGAGCGGCGGGTGCCGCCATCACGGACACTGGAGCGGCGGGTGCCGCCATCACGGACACTGGAGCGGCGGGTGCCGCCATCACGGACACTGGAGCGGCGGGTGCCGCCATCACCGAGACAGGAGCGGCGGGTGCCGCCATCACGGACACTGGAGCGGCGGGTGCCGCCATCACGGACACTGGAGCGGCGGGTGCCGCCATCACGGACACTGGAGCGGCGGGTGCCGCCATCACGGACACTGGAGCGGCGGGTGCCGCCATCACCGAGACAGGAGCGGCGGGTGCCGCCATCACGGACACTGGAGCGGCGGGTGCCGCCATCACTGAGACAGGAGAACCTGCAACGTCCTCCTCGGAGGCAGGGGAACCTGCAGCGACGTCGTCCTCGGAGGCAGGGGAGCCTGCAGCGACGTCGTCCTCGGAGGCAGGGGAGCCTGCAGCGACGTCGTCCTCGGAGGCAGGGGAGCCTGCAGCGACGTCGTCCTCGGAGGCAGGGGAGCCTGCAGCGACGTCGTCCTCGGAGGCAGGGGAGCCTGCAGCGACGTCGTCCTCGGAGGCAGGGGAGCCTGCAGCGACGTCGTCCTCGGAGGCAGGGGAGCCTGCAGCGACGTCGTCCTCGGAGGCAGGGGAGCCTGCAGCGACGTCGTCCCTCGGAGGCAGGGGAGCCTGCAGCGACGTCGTCCTCGGAGGCAGGGAGCCTGCAGCGACGTCGTCCTCGGAGGCAGGGGAGCCTGCAGCGACGTCGTCCTCGGAGGCAGGGGAGCCTGCAACGACGTCGTCCTCGGAGGCAGGGGAGCCTGCAACGACGTCGTCCTCGGAGGCAGGGGAACCTGCAGCGACGTCCATGAAGACTGAAGAACGTGCGACGACGTCCACGGAGGCAGATGAATCTGCGACGTCGTCCACGAAGACTGGAGAGGCGCGTGTCGCGCTCACGAAGATAGGCGCGGCTGGAGGTGCCGCGCTCTCGAGGACAGGCGCAGCTGGAGGCGCCGCGTTAACTAAGACAGGCGCGGCAGGAGGCGCCGCGTTAACGGAAGACAGGCGCGGCAGGAGGCGCCGCGTTAACGAAGACAGGCGCGGCAGGAGGAGCCGCGTTAACGAAGACAGGCGCGGCAGGAGGAGCCGCGTTAACGAAGACAGGCGCGGCAGGAGGAGCCGCGCTCTCGAGGACAGGAGTTCGTGCTGCTCGCCGGGCTCGCGCTGGAGCTGTAAAGGGTTTAGGGGTTTCACAGGCGCACCCATCAGATCACCTCGAGGTGCGCCCCTGTTAGCCTCAGACCTCGGAGTTACGGAGGTGAGGCTAACAGCCCCTACCCTTAACGCCCCCCCAAAAATTTCCCCGGACCTGAGGGGGTAATCCTCCAGCGAGGGGGAACTCCAGCACGCTTCTTCCGCCGGCTCCTACGACTCGCGCTGGAGCAATCACTCGACTCATGAATTGACTCATGAATCGATTCCTCCCGAAGGCGTTGAGCCACTGTGGCATGCATTTGTCGGAGCCGGCTATTCCACATCGCAGCCCTGTCGAACATAGAGTCTGTGCTAGCTGCGTCCTGGTGGTCGTACATTCTGTCAGGAGCGAGGGGCGGATTGAGGAAGGCGGACGCATTCGCTAAAACACGGGTTCTTTTAATTAAAACAGCGGCAACAAGACAAACAGAGATGAACCTAGACATATTAAGCTAAACAACAAGACAGAGAACTGGAATATAACGAAAAGGAGAATAACACTAAACGACAGGACCTCACGGAGAACACGACAAAACAAACGAGAAAGGAGAAACTGTGGAGACAGACGGACAGACTTGAAAACACGACTGACTAAACATGACAAACGAGAATGTGAATCAAAATGTACGACAAACAGGACGTGACACAATAGGCTTAAATACAGAGACAAACGAGACACACCTGGACAGATAACGAGGACGGGTAACACATGACACGGACGAGGAGGCGGAACAAAGGCGGAGACTCGAACATAAACAAAACGGAGCCATGTGCAAATAAAGCACATGGCGGGGACAACAAACTGACAGGACGAAGGCGTGACAACATCAGCCTCGACTAGTGACACATTTAACACTAGAAGCGCCGGGAGCCAATGTTTATTTCAGTGCTGTGATTGACAGCCTTATTTACGGTGTGGTCAGTCACAGTGGTCAAACAAAGACCTCCGTGCTTCCAGATCTCAGTGGGTCAGGGGAGTTCAATGTTTCTAGCCTCAGCACCTGACCTCACAAATGTTTATGTGGCTGGCTACCATCAAATCCTCACAGCAATGTTTCAAAAACTGCTGTAAATCCTTCCTAGAAGAGTAAGAGCTGCCACTGCTTCAAACTACAATGTGGAAACAAGCAGATATTTGAGTGCAGTTGATAAATCAGTTTCAGTGCTGGAAGAATCAAGCTCTATCTGCATTTAATTAGTATTATTCATTCATAATCTGTAGGCGCTTATCCAGTTCAGGGTCGCGGTGGGTCCAGGGCCTACCTGGAATCATTGGGCGCAAGGCAGGAACACATCCTGGAGGGGGCGCCAGTCCTTCACAGGGCAACACACACACTCACACATTCACTCACACCTACGGACACTTTTGAGTCACCAATCCACCTACCAACATGTGTTTTGCGCTGTGGGAGGAAACCGGAGCACTCTGCTAACGCAGACACAGAGAGAACACACCGCACTCCTCACAGACAGTCACCCGTAGGAAACCCACGCAGACACAGAGAGAACACACCACACTCCTCACAGACAATCACCTGGAGGAAACCCACGCAGACACAGAGAGAACACACCACACTCCTCACAGACAGTCACCCGGAGGAAACCCACACAGACACAGGGAGAACACACAATGAATATCAGCTTCCAAACAGATCAGTGCTGGAGGGTCTCAGGACCTTTCATTTCGGTTTGTACACAGATCGTATTTGATTATTTTATTTATTTACTTATGAGTTTATTTAAGGCATGATTTCCAAGCCCCGGCTCTTAATTCCCAAGCCCTGCTCTCCAGAGCTCAGCCCACTGCACCTTATTAGTCGGGTCCAATTTGGCTGCCTGAGACAGTGGTGTTAATTAAAGTCATAATGTCTGGTGGAAGGCCCCTCCAGACGAGTGCTGGCCTTTGTAATATGCCCCCTCCTCGTCCTCCCTCATTTCCAATTCTGCCCGGTTACCCATGCAGGTGTCGGACTTACATTTTGAATGGCACATGAATACTAATAAACTGTTGTAATAGGATCTTTGAAGTGCGCAACTCACAGCCGTGGAATCATAATGCACAAAAATCCCCTTTGAATCTGGTCTCGGCTCAGCTCTCTCTCTCTCACTCTCTGTCTCTCTCTCTCTCTCTCACTCTCAGTCTCTCTCTCTCTCTCTCTCTCTCTCTCTCTCTCTCTCTCACTCTCTGTCTCTCTCTCTCTGTCTCTCTCTCTCTCTCTCTCTCTCTCTCTCTCACTCTCTGTCTCTCTCTCTCTGTCTCTCTCTCTCTCTCTCTCTCTCTCTCTCTCTCTCTCTCACTCTCTGTCTCTCTCTCTCTCTCTCTCTCACTCTCTGTCTCTCTCTCTCTCTCTCTCTCTCTCTCTCTCACTCTCTGTCTCTCTCTCTCTCTCTCTCTCTCACACTCTCTGTCTCTCTCTCTCTCTCTCTCACTCTCTCTCTCTCTCTCTCTCACTCTCTGTCTGTCTCTCTCTCTCTGTCTCTCACTCTCTGTCTCTCTCTCTCTCTCTCTGTCTCTCTCACACTCTCTCTCTCTCTCTCTCTCTCTCTCTCTCTCTCTCTCTCTCTCACTCTCTGTCTCTCTCTCTCTCTCTCTCTCTCTCTCTCTCTCTCTCTCTCTCTCTCTCTCTCTCTCACTCTGTCTCTCTCTCTCTCTCTCTCTCTCTCTCTCTCTCTCTCTCTCTCTCTGTGTCTTTCTCACTCTCTCTCTCACTTTCTCACTCTCAATCTCTCTCTCTCTCTCTCTCTCTCTCTCTCACTTCTCATTCTCTCTCTGATCTCTATCTGTATTCACTTTCTGTATTCCCTCTTTTCCCTTTCTCTCTACTATCTCTTTCTCTCTATTTTTTCTGTATCCTATCTCTTTTGTTCTCGTTCCATCTCCCTTTTGCTCTTTTATTCATTTCACCACTTAACCTCTTTCCCTATCTCCCTCTCTTTTCATTTCTTCTCTTCTCTTCTCTTCTCTTCTCTTCTCTTCTCTCCCACCCTCCCTCCCTTTTTCTTGCTCTTTTGTTCTTTCCCTCACTCTCTCCTCTCTCAGATGTTTTTTTCACTGTGCAAAGGAGAAGGAGAAAAAGAAAACACAGAAAAAAACTGTTTTTCTTTGCCCAGATTCCCCTGTGCCTCCCCCTCTTTAATATTCATCTCTCTCAGAAAGGTGTCCGGCCGACTCCATTATGTCTTGGAGGACGGAGAAGGGGGAGAGATAGGAGGGGAACCATGGGAAAGGAAAGAAAACGGATCCACTGGGAGGGCATGGATTACTGGGATAAGGGATAAGTGTTTGTGCGCCGCATGAAGGGATATCTTCAGGTTGGATTCCTCTATTGAAATTCCCAGAGAGTTATGAGTTATGAGGCAGAATCCCATTACACCCTTCCGTACGGAGCGCTGGGAACGTTTTCAGGTGGTTTGAATGTATTCAAAGAGCCATTGGCCGGGATTGAGCCACAGCCACCGCTATCCAGCGGCATCCGTTTAGTGTGTATACAGAGCACAAAGACATTGGGAATTCATCTCTATTCCTTCTTCACTTTGTCATTCCCAATGCATGGAGCCAGCGGTGAAGCGATGGGTTTCATCATGAGATACTGGAGTAAACATCCTTATTAAAACAATCCCTGCTTTAGGGAATTAATAAAAACACCATCTTTGTCTCGTGTTAATAGCCATTGCCACTGGTCAAAAACACTAACCCCCTACTCTGAGAACATCAGGCAGAGACACCAGGAATGGGAATGTCCTCTAATTTAGGAAGACAAAAGAAGTCACTCAGTGTAATATCCACCCCACGGGAGCATGAACTGTGTTAACGAATACTGTTTATTTCTCATAAAGAAAGAGGAAATAAGCTATCGATCGGGATAATAATCAAAAATCAGCCCTGAAAAAATGACCCAAAAACCAGATACTGATAAATAACAACAAACATTTTATTACCCAACTTATGTTTATTTAAGGGTGTCTTGTTTTGACAAAATAAACTTGTGCACAGTAACGTGGGAATCTGGAGCCCACCAACCCACACACTGTGAGACAAGACCCCCCCTGGTGAGTTTGCTGTGTGCTGTCTAAGTCTGAAAAGAGAGAAATTGCGATAAACGGAAGCGTTCTGATTCTGCTCCGCTTCTGACGACAAGTGCAGAGACTTTAGAATGGCCCCGCCCCCTCGTCTGAGTCTGTCCAATCACAGCACTGGGATCCACATTTATGTGAGACTGCAAAGATGAGGTTAAACGCAGCAAACAGACAAAAACAGAGAAAATGAGAATGGAGAAGAAAGAACCGAACGAAAACCAGTCCCGCCGCTCCTCGCTCCTCACTGCTGTGCGCTCGGGGTCGGGGTGAACAGCGAGCGGCTCATTATCATTTAAAGGAACAGGTGCTGAAAGCGGGCGTTCTGAACAGGGGCTGTTTACACAGGGGGAGAACACTGCTGTGGGGTTAATATGTTGTCACCTGTCTGTGTGAC
>NC_089819.1:55690727-55712127 GCF_029633855.1 Hoplias malabaricus
TCCTACTGGGACATTGCTGTGAAGGTTTGATGGCGATAGCGTTAGCCAAGCAGGTACAGATGGTGGGCGAGTAATTATAGATCACTAACACCTCCTCAGCATGCTGTTAAAATACTGGATATTTATATATCTTTCAGAAAACATTACAGCACAGAGTTTAAAAGCTGTCTGCTGGAATTTCCTGTGGTCCACAACAGACCAGCTGCCCACACCATCTACTGCTGCCAGCCTCGGACCCCTCGCCATTACCCACCACCATCAATTACACTGAAGTAAAAATGGACTCGGATTAGCAACACTCTGACTCATGCTTCCAGAATGGTTTCCATTTTTATTGCCCCAGATTTATGCCATTATTATTATTATTATTATTATTATTATTATTATTATTATTATTATTATATTCACATGTAACTACACTGTAGCATGTTGACAGACTGATACTGTTCATTTCTATCAGTAGTTTGACCAGAAGAGGACAGTCCCCTGTAAGTTTTGGTTCCTCCCAAGGTTTCTTCCTCAGGCCTCGAGGCAGATTTTCCTGCCGCTGTCGCCTTCAGCTGTTCACCTGGAGCTTTCTGATTTACATTCTTATCTGTTCTGATACTAATTCTGTAAAGCTGCTCTGTTACAACCACAGTCCTAACAAGTGCTATATACTGTAACTATATGTTGATTGATAGATTGACTAATTAAGTGATTGATTGATTGATTGACTGACTGATTGATGATGTATCCCAATCATATGTGCAGTCCATACTCTCTCTAAGTGACCTGGGTGACTTGCTTTTTCACTTTTTCACTTAAAGGTTTATAAATGGCTTCAAAGGCTGTTTATTACATGTTTATTACTTAGGATGTAAACACATTAAAAGTCATTAATAATAATTTATAACACAAAGATACAAATGGCAACAGGTACTTTTTATTTGTCAAGAACCAATGGTGTGAGAGAACTTACAGAAAACATTGAGTTAAAGAATAAGCTCAGACCTGAGAATGTTCATTTATTCATTCATTGTCTGTAAGCACTTATCCAGTTCAGGAGCCTATCCATAATCACCCTGTAGGGGGCGCCAGTCCTTCACAAGGTGACACACACAAATTTACTCAAACACTCACACTTTTGAACACTTTTGATTCGCCAATCCACCTACCTACGTATGTTTTTGGAGTGTGGGAGGAAACCGGAGCACCCGGAGGAAACCCACACATACACAGAGAGAACACACCACACTCCTCACAGACAGTCACCCGGAGGAAACCCACACATACACAGAGAGAACACACCACACTCCTCACAGACAGTCACCCGGAGGAAACCCACACATACACAAGGCAAGGCAAGGCAAGTTTATTTATAGAGCACCTTTCATACAGAAGCAATTCAAAGTGCTTTACAGAAAAAGAAATTACATTAAAAGCCAGAGTAAAATCATAAATTCCAATAAGACAATTACATAAAAAGAGTAAAATGATTAAAATGATTAAAACAATTTAAATTTACACAGAGAGAACACACCACACTCCTCACAGAGAGTCACCCGGAGGAAACCCACACATACACAGAGAGAACACAACACACTCCTCACAGAGAGTCACCCGGAGGAAACCCACGCAGACACAGGGAGAACACACCACACTCCTCACAGACAGTCACCCGGAGGAAACCCACGCAGACACAGGGAGAACACACCACACTCCTCACAGACAGTCACCCGGAGGAAACCCACGCAGACACAGGGAGAACACACCACACTCCTCACAGACAGTCACCCGGAGGAGACACTACCTGCTGCACCACCGTGACCCTCAACCTGAGAATGTGAATTTAGTAATTTCATATGGGTCAGTGAACCACATTATCATCAGTGTATACAAAGACACTCTATCAGTGGTTAATGGATTTAACTTATGGTGTTTAAAAGGTTACAGGTCACAGGCTTAATGTCGACTGATAAAGATTAATATTCTGTAAGATCTGAGGTCTAACTTTAGATGGATGTGGGTTCATTATTTGGCAAACAGAAGTTCACTGTTGCCCTTTTCTATCTGTGTGTTATAAGTGCTTATTAATGTGTTTACAACTTAATAAATATTAATTAATACAGAATTGGTAAACCATTTATAGACATTTATAAATGTCGTCGTATTCTGAAGTGGTACAGTTTTCACTGTACCCTCGCTTTCTCTCTCTAGCTCTCTCCAGGTTTGAATCACGGAGGTGAGGGAGGTGCCGAGGGAGGAGGGGGTGGAGGAAGGTTGGTGTTAATGAGTTCAGCTCGGCCTGATGTGGTGTAATGTAGATGCAGTCAGCTCCAGTCACGGATACCTCAACTTTATCTAAACCCACCAAACAAAAAGAGAGGGAAGGTATACAGCTCTGAAACCTGAGAAACTAATGTGTGTCCACTCTCTGGCCACTTTATTGGAAACCCCTCTCGTTTGCCTCCAGCTTGGAGGTGGTTGGGAGGCTGTGGCTCATCTGGTGTTCATCTTTGCTCTGACGTTTGGGGCAGGCGTTGTGTTGTTGTAGTCCCCCTAAACACAACCTGCCTGATTTCCATAGAATGAAATACAGTGGAGCAGCTGCACATGAGTTTAACATCATCACGCTCTTTGCCAAATGTGGGCTAGAGGGGTGCCAAGCCACTCAGCAAGTCTTTATCATTAATATCCTTTATCATACAGGCTGAGAGGCCTAGACATGTTTTACTGTACAGTGCACGTGGTAGGGGTTTATATAAAATGTCTTTAAATGTAGCTATATGTTGGGATCCTTATATTCCATCCTAATTTCTAGTTTATTTCACAGAATCCGATGGTGTACTCTGTCTCGCTGAAGTCTCTGACCCCTCACAGCTCTCATCATCTATAGATGAACCTCCGACTCTCAGCAGACAAAGGGCCTGTGCTGCAGACGGCAGCGTGACAGTGTGTGCTCTCCGTAGCTCAGAGTTTGAGATGCGTGGCGCTAGCCCTCCCTGTCGATCCCACCCACCTCCGTCTTGGTATTTCTTAAATGCCAGTGTCAGTCAGGAATAGGTCAGAACAACAGGCTCTGGGAGAACGCTTTGTCGCTGGTAAATGGAAGGTGGGTGGTAAAAAGGCTGAGAATACAGCTTTCACTTGCCCCACAAACGCAGCCCCTTTTTTGTCTCAACAACCACGGGCTCAGGAGCGCCACGGGACGAGCGTCATGTCGAGTAAGTGACAGCTCCTTCGGGGGGTGTAGAAACACATGTTTCTCCGAACGCGCCGCAGTCAAATCTAATTTCATACCGAGGGGACGGCTCCAGCCCCGGCGCCAATCTGGAAGTTTTAGCTGCATGTTTTAATGGGCTTTGCTGTCGGGAGCCGAGCCAAAAGGCTGAGTGGCTGCACCTTAATTCCACTCCATACTTACCGGGGTCCGCTCCAAATAGGTCACAAACAATGCACTGCTAAAACCGATGCGTTAAAAACGACAGCGAGTGTGCTACCCATGTCAGGATGACACATTTAACCCCAACACTGTGTTATCCCATTTAACTCAGGGCACTGTGTTCAGACTTTTAATAGAAGCGCTGCTTTCTGGAGCCTTGTTTTGTTAATTAACACCCTGGGGGTCTATAATAGTACCCCGTGCCTTAAACACAAAGTTGTTTTGGAATATCCTTGTGATAACACAGTGCAGAAAGATGGTTCAAACATGTCCTGGGTCTGTAGAGTCTGCCCTGTCCACTCCGTCTCGTCACCAGACCCTACTCTCGTCACACACAGAGTTATGAGGCTGTGAAGAGAGACTGAAACCCCGGGTCTGAGATCTGCCTCTGACTGTGCGGCCGGTGGAGTCGTGTGTCCGTCCTGTGTGAAAGTGACCGATGGTCACCAGAGAGCGACAGTGTGTTTTCACAGAGAATGATGAAGAGTTTACCAAAGACTGTGTGTTCCCAGCTTTAGGGCGAGTGATCTCTGTGCCCATCCCTGACTTAAACAGAGCTCTGCCCAGAGAAAGCCGAGACTGCTCTGAACAGTGCGAGGAGAAACAGATGGAGATCAGATGCAGTTACAGGAGAATTTAAATAGACAGAACATGGTCTTTGATGTCAGAAGGTTAGCCAGTTATGCTAAGTTCAGTGTGTAGAATCAGAGCTACAGGTGTATGAGGTTTTCTTACGGCTGAATGTCCCTTATAATTTTGATCACAACAAAGTTTAAAAGAGGGCAAATGTGATATTTACATATTTTAGAGTAAATTTGAAAATGGCTCTTGTTACTGAAGGTAAATAAAATAAAATATTACAAATACTGGAGTGTGGTGTGTTCTCTCTGTGTCTGCGTGGGTTTCCTCCGGGTGACTGTCTGTGAGGAGTGTGGTGTGTTCTCTCTGTGTCTGTGTGGGTTTCCTCCGGGTGACTGTCTGTGAGGAGTGTGGTGTGTTCTCTCTGTGTCTGTGTGGGTTTCCTCCGGGTGACTGTCTGTGAGGAGTGTGGTGTGTTCTCTCTGTGTCTGTGTGGGTTTCCTCCGGGTGACTGTCTGTGAGGAGTGTGGTGTGTTCTCTCTGTGTCTGCGTGGGTTCCCTCCGGGTGACTGTCTGTGAGGAGTGTGGTGTGTTCTCCCTGTGTCTGCATGGGTTTCCTCCGGGTGACTGTCTGTGAGGAGTGTGGTGTTTTCTCCCTGTGTCTGCGTGGGTTTCCTCCGGGTGACTGTCTGTGAGGAGTGTGATGTGTTCTCTCTGTGTCTGCTTGGGTTCCCTCCGGGTGACTGTCTGTGAGGAGTGTGGTGTGTTCTCTCTGTGTCTGTGTGGGTTTCCTCCGGGTGCTCCGGTTTCCTTCCAAAGTCCAAAAACACACGTTGGTAGGTGGATTGGCGACTCAAAAGTGTCCGTAGGTGTGAGTGAATGTGTGTGTGTGTGAGTGTGTGTTGCCCTGTGAAGGACTGCCGCCCCCTCCAGGGTGTATTCCTGCCTTGCTTCCACTGATTCCAGGTAGGCTCTGGACCCACCACGACCCTGAACTGGATAAGGGTTACAGACAATGAATGAATGAATGAATGAAATACTGGTCATAAAAAAAACTGATATGAGGGAAGCAACTACAACAGTATTGTACTGTATAACTAACAATGACCCTTGACCAGTCATTAGAAACTACAGCATGTGTGTTGTGTTCCACCCCAATGCTTTGCTCCGTCAATGTCTCTGTGTTTGTCTTTATGTTTTTGCTGTGTTCAACCCTGATGTTACTCCACAAAGATGAGTTTCTTATTTAGCCGGATAACGTGAGCCCAAAGCTCCACAGCTCTTTTCTATTGGAGAGTACTGACTTCCTCACCTGGTTGGAGAAATACCCCATTGTTGCACATATCTATCTGCTTTGTTTCAGTCTTTGTCAACACCCCTGTCTTCCTCGTGCCTCTGTGTGTGTTCTGTTACCGTTCACAGAGGTTTTCTGATTCATCCTCTTGTTTATGAGCCTGTATTTATCTGTCATTGTTTTGTAATTTGGATCCTGCAAAGTTGTTCATTCAGCCCTGCTTCTGTAACATTGTTGTTGAGTTGCTGCATGGACACACATTGAGTTCTGCTCCATTTCTGTTTCAGCTTGTTCCAGTTCTTTGTGCTTTTCCTTTGTTCAATAAATATATATAAATACGTTTACACTCGCGTCTCGCCTCCTCCGCCCAAAGTGTTCCAGCGTGTGGGCTAGAATCTGCGGATGACTGAGTGGGATTGGGACCTCGCTGAGGAAAACCCATTGTTTTGGGTTAACAGTTGCACAAGAGGTGTTTAAGGAGCTTTCAGCCATCCGTCACATATCCATCCCTGGAACTGAAAGTGTGATATTATTAATGGTGTGCCGTGCTCAAAAGGGAGCACCGGTTTTACATAAAAATGAAAAATCACCTTTAGAAATGCTAGTAATGGCTCAGTAAACAAAACTGCAAATGAGCAAGAGTCACAATGGATCATGGTGGAATCAAACAATAAATCTGAAAGGGTTAAGGGCCAGGAATTAGGACTGGGGTAAAACAACAGCACACGGAATCACTCAAAGCAGGGGACGGGACTCCAAAGCATTCAGACATTTATAGGTTGTAAAATGCATTCATTTATCTTCCGTAAACGCCTCATACTGAGCAGAGCTGCAGAGGCTTTGAGGCTGACCCAGAATCATTGGGTACCAGGGCATCACAGACACACACTAACACACACTCGGTCACTCACACACTCACACCTGCGGCCAGTTTCACACACTCATCTTGTCAGTCTTCTACAGTACCAACGCACCCGGAGAAAACCCACACAGGGCGCACTCTTCGAAGACAGTGACCCAAGGAGAGGATCCCACCCAGGCGCCCGAGACCCTGCAGCTGTGGGGCAGAATACCCCACTATTTTTAGCTAGAAATAAAGATTAATAAATGCCAGCAGCACAGTTTTAACTCGTCTGTATCGGCGCTCAGGCCCAACCCTCCCATGTCATTCGCTGTGTGCCGAGCTGAAAACAGAGCACTTGTTTTAAATAAAAAAAGAAAGAAACGGGCCTTTAGAAATCCGAGCACAGGCTCGGTAAACAAAATGCAAATGAGCGAGAGCAACAATGAATCACTGCGGCATCAAATAATAAATCCGAAAAGGTTAAGGACCAACAATTAGGATTGTGACGAAAACGACACGTGTGAAATCAATCAAAGCAGGCGGCGGGGTTTGGAAGCAGCTGGGCTCTTTTGATGTTTTTGTTTTGGTCTGGCTGTCGACTGTGTCTCTCTCCAAATTGGCAGCGCCGCATGAATAAAGCAATTGACTCTGGAGCCGCGCGCCGTGGCTAATGGATTCACGAAAGCCACTCGCTCTGGATTAAGAGCCGAGGTGTGAGCAGACTGCTCTCGCTAATGCTAATTAATAGCCATTTAAAGAAGACACCGACACACACTCGTACACATACACACTACCACTCACACACTTCAGCCAAGACCAACACAGCCAGAGAGGGAGGGGGGGACCATCACTTAAAACCTTACACACTCGTACTTACTGGAAATGAGACTCTGGATTATGTAACGCACCTGTTTCTCTGGTCAGTGTAGCATCTGCTTAGCGTAGCCTCTGTTCGCTTACTCAGAAACACATGAATAAACATTCCTGCTGCTGCATCGCATGTGCACTTTTGTATCTACCAGTTAGCATTATCCAAGCTTAGCCAGGCTTATTAGAGCCTGCTAGGTTTCCACTTTAACTTAATGAATTAGCAAATGAAGTGAATTCAAATGAACATTTATTTATTATTGTTTTCAGGTTACTGTCCTCTAGGGGGCGCTGGTCTCCTCCCACAGTCTGATTACACTTGTTGGTAGGTGGTGTGGATGTGTGACATTGTCCATGAGTTGAGTGAGTGACTGAATGGGTGTGCTTAATTGTGTGTGGGAATGGGTGAGTGTGCAATGCACTGTGACGTGCTGGTGACTTGCCCAGAGTGTTACAGATGAAGGAATGGAAGATTTGTCTGGAACTGTATTCATAACTAAGATCATTTAAAGGGAACATAGACTGTTCTGGAGAAGTACTCACAGCAACCCCCCACCCCCAACCTCCTCCAATTTGTGTTCATTCAAAAGCTCCTCATCTGTATCTGTAACTGTATCTTTTAAGGTGGAGCGGTGTGTGTGAGTAAGAAGCGACTATATATTTTAAGGTGGAGCGGTGTGTGTGAGTAAGAAGCGACTGTATCTTTTAATGTGGAGCAGTGTGTGTGAGTAAGAAGCGACTGTATATTTTAAGGTGGAGTGGTGTGTGTGTGAGTAAGAAGCAACTGTATCTTTTAAGGTGGAGCGGTGTGTGTGAGTAAGAAGCGACTGTATCTTTTAAGGTGGAGCGGTGTGTGTGAGTAAGAAGCGACTGTATCTTTTAAGGTGGAGCGGTGTGTGTGAGTAAGAAGTGACTGTATCTTTTAAGGTGGAGCGGTGTGTGTGAGTAAGAAGCGACTGTATCTTTTAAGGTGGAGCGGTGTGTGTGAGTAAGAAGCGACTGTATCTTTTAAGGTGGAGCGGTGTGTGTGAGTAAGAAGCGACTGTATCTTGTTGGTGTCTGAAGTGTAAATTGTATGTAAGTGTTTATTCACTGTTTGAATTCCCACAGAAACTCATGTGTAACTCGAGCTGTTTAGTTTTGTAGCACTTTCTCTCTGTGTTTACTTTCATGCAGTTAGCGCTCTCCTGAATTTAGAGTCAGTTCCACCTTAAGTAATGTAACTGTAACAGCAGAAATAAGTCAGTGTGACCCCCCTATGGAGCAGGAATAGAGCAACATCCTGATCTGAGCCATTACAGACTGAGATACTTGGTTTGTTTTCTGCTTACTGAGCCAGAGCTGTGTACAAACAGCAGAGCTTTTCCCAGTGGGACGGCAAATGGTGAGAATTTTTTTTTTTTTTCTGAAATGTATATAAAGCATTGCTTTTAAAGGCTGGACTGAGAACAGTCCACCAACCAAAAAACATTCAGCCAACAGCGTCCTGTGTCACTGATGAAGGACTAGAGGACGAGCGACACACACTGTGCAGCGACAGATGAGCTACTGTCTCTGACTCTACATCTACAAGGTGGACCAACGAGGGAGGAGTGTCTCACAGAGTGGACAGAGAGTGGACACAGGGTTTAAAAACTCCAGCAGCACTGCTGTGTCTGATCCACTCTACACCAGCACAACACACACTAACACACCACCACCACGTCAGTGTCACTGCAGCGCTGAGATGCCACCTGTAATCCACTCTAATGGGAAATGTCCTTCAAAATGTACATGTGGATGCTACAGACGTCAGGATCTTTAAACTCCATCTGAAAGCCTCTCCTTACGCATCCTCACACAGTACTGTATAAGAACCCCTAAATATACATGCCAGCTGCTATGGAGAACAGGATCTTCACCCTTTATTGTATGGAGACCCCTAAATAAACTCATACACACAGTCGTAATCTTCACTCCCTCTCCAAAGGGAGCTGTAAATAAACAGCAGGCTCTCTGCTGGTGCGTTAAGTTTGGATGCTCCATCGTGGGAAGTGACGAGGGAACTTCATTACACCGGGAAGCGCCAAGCTCTCGTCTCGGCGATTCGTTCTCAGGGTCTGCCGGAGCGTTCCTGGTGAAGAAGCCAACAAACACAACAGTGAGAAGTAAGAGGATCAAGCCCCAGTGTAAAGCAGCGGGGGCAAACCACGACTCGCACCCAGGGGAATCGCTGCGGATTAGGATGGATTTTCACTACTGCAACCCAAGCTCTGTTTGTTTGGACTGATACTGCTGACTATTTTTAAACACCTGGAATGTTTTAAATATGTTTCGTTGCAGGGGCACGTTATGTTCTCTTTGGATTTCTGTGGTCCTTCTTCCTCCAAAACCAAACCGCAATGTAGCCCCTTGATAAACTCCACTTCATAACGCACCCGTGTTCGCTCCGTGTTGTTAGTGCACTCCAGAAATTAAACTCATACATCTTCCCATCACCATCTGTGTGTGTTTAGGCATGTGCTTGTTTTTGTGTATTTTTAGGGCATGGATTTAAAAGCATGGCTAATGAACTGGAGCAAAATTGATATTTTTAATGTATATATATTTCTATGTTATATATAGCTCCACAATTCCCCACATTTCGCCTGTAATCTGGCAGAAACAGTTCTTCGTGGCTCTTCAGATTAGGTTTAAACTTAGAACTGAGTGTCTGTAGAGGCTTTGAGGAAGATGCACTGCGTAGGAGAAAAACAGTTATATATTTTACACTTTAAATTATACACTTTATAAACATGATTTACATGATTTAGCCACAAGATTAAGACCAGTGACAGGTGAAGTGAAAAACACTGGTCTCATGGGGAAAAGAAAGACAGCAAGAAGAAGGAAATAAACAGAGAAAGAATGAAAAGAGAAAGATAATTATGAAAGAATGTAAAAATGAAAAAGAAAAAAGAAAGAAAGCAAGTAATAAAATGTTTGTTTTGGGTCGAGGAGGAAAACAAACAATAAAATGAAAGACATTAATGAGATCAGGAAGTTTAATACTTCATCAAACACAGCACTCCATCAGTTCCTCTGTTCCACATCAGTCTGGAGAACACAGTTCTACTGTTCCACATCAGTCTGGAGACCACAGTTCCACTGTTCCACATCAGTCTGGAGAACACAGTTCCACTGTTCCACATCAGTCTGGAGAACACAGTTCCACATCAGTCTGGAGAACACAGTTCCACATCAGTCTGGAGAACACAGTTCCAGTGTTCCACATCAGTCTGGAGAACACAGTTCCAGTGTTCCACATGAGTCTGGAGAACACAGTTCCAGTGTTCCACATCGGTCTGGAGAACACAGTTCCACTGTTCCACATCACCCTGGAGAACACAGTTCTACTGCTCCACATCACCCTGGAGAACACAGTTCCACTGTTCCACATCAGTCTGGAGAACACAGTTCCATTGTTCCACATCAGTCTGGAGAACACAGTTCCACTGTTCCACATCAGTCTGGAGAACACAGTTCTACTGTTCCACATCAGTCTGGAGAACACAGTTCCACATCAGTCTGGAGAACACAGTTCCACATCAGTCTGGAGAACACAGTTCCACATCAGTCTGGAGAACACAGTTCCACATCAGTCTGGAGAACACAGTTCCACATCGGTCTGGAGAACACAGTTCCACATCAGTCTGGAGAACACAGTTCCACATCAGTCTGGAGAACACAGTTCCACATCAGTCTGGAGAACACAGTTCCACTGTTCCACATCGGTCTGGAGAACACAGTTCCAGAGTTAATTACCTGGTCACTCAGGTGAAGATGTGAGTGCAGTAGTTTGCTAATGTTGTTTAATCTTAATTTTCTGGATGTCAGTGTAAACTGAGCATGCTCTCTGTGTGTGTGTGTGTGTGTGTGTGTGTGTGTGTGTGTGTGTGTGTGTTACACACTAGTTTTGCTCTAATGCTTTAAAGCCTGTGTGTATCCTTCCTGCTGAGATCTAGTGTGGCTTTTCAGACATCAGGGCGATACTGCCCGGGCTCTTTCTGCATTCCCGGCATCTTCCCAAGGACGGCGGGCAGAAAGCAATCGCTATTAGCCACAGCACAGCAGCGCGGCGTAAAATACAGACGGCTTTTAGCCGATGAGTAACGGCTCCATCAATTAACATTAAGGCCGCTCCTATCTCCGTGTCATAAACAACAGTGTGAGGGTGCTCCTTCAGTGTCAAAGGTACGAGTGGCGTGAGAAGAGCAGGAGCGAGGAGAAGACAAACACCTCATATACATAATGCTCTGCATTAATAACCGGCCCGAGCCCCCAGGCTTTGATGGATGTGAGTGACATCGCTCTCTTGGCAGCGAGGAAGAGTCCACAATTGATGTTCCCTTTATGAGATGAAGCTCTAAAACCCTGGAGGAAAATTAAGAAGTGAGGGGTTTATCTCACTGCGCTGGAACAAACTTCACACTGCTCTTCATATTGTCACTGTCCACTTAAAAACCTGTATCACTAGTTCTGTTGAATTTTAGTTTACTACATCATCTGAACACAGTCTATGATTGAGGGAAGATCCAGTATTTTTTTTTAATATTCTGAAGCTTTGTATCTTTTAAGGTGGAGCGGTGTGTGTGAATAATAAGCCACTGTATCTTTTAAGGTGGAGCGGTGTGTGCGAGTAAGAAGTGACTGTATCTTTTAATGTGGAGCAGTGTGTGTGAGTAAGAAGCGACTGTATATTTTACGGTGGAGCGGTGTGTGTGAGTAAGAAGCAACTGTATCTTTTAAGGTGGACCGGTGTGTGTGAGTAAGAAGCAACTGTATCTTTTAAGGTGGAGCGGTGTGTGTGAGTAAGAAGCCACTGTATCTTTTAAGTTGGAGCGATGTGTGTGAGTAAGAAGTGACTGTATCTTTTAAGGTGGAGCGGTGTGTGTGAGTAAGAAGCGACTGTATATTTTACGGTGGAGCGGTGTGTGTGAGTAAGAAGCAACTGTATCTTTTAAGGTGGACCGGTGTGTGTGAGTAAGAAGCGACTGTATCTTTTAAGTTGGAGCGATGTGTGTGAGTAAGAAGTGACTGTATCTTTTAAGGTGGAGCGGTGTGTGTGAGTAAGAAGTGACTGTATCTTTTAAGGTGGAGCGGTGTGTGTGAGTAAGAAGCGACTGTATATTTTACGGTGGAGCGGTGTGTGTGAGTAAGAAGCAACTGTATCTTTTAAGGTGGACCGGTGTGTGTGAGTAAGAAGCGACTGTATCTTTTAAGGTGGAGCGGTGTGTGTGAGTAAGAAGCCACTGTATCTTTTAAGGTGGAGCGGTGTGTGTGAGTAAGAAGCGACTGTATCTTTTAAGTGGAGCGGTGTGTGTGAGTAAGAAGCCACTGTATCTTTTAAGGTGGAGCGTTGTGTGTGAGTAAGAAGCCACTGTATATTTTAATGTGGAGCGGTGTGTGTGAGTAAGAAGCAACTGGATCTTTTAAGGTGGAGCGGTGTGTGTGAGTAAGAAGCCACTGTATCTTTTAAAGTGGAGCGTTGTGTGTGAGTAAGAAGCCACTGTATATTTTAATGTGGAGCGGTGTGTGTGAGTAAGAAGCGACTGGATCTTTTAAGGTGGAGTGGTGTGTGTGAGTAAGAAGCGATTGTATATTTTAAGGTGGAGCAGTGCATGTGAGTGAGAAGCGACTGTTTCTTTTAATGTGGAGCGGTGTGTGAGTAAGAAGCGACAGTATCTTTTAAGTCTAAGTGAAAGTGAAAAGTCTGAGCGGTAAGAGCAGTTAACCGTCCTGTGTGTGGTGTAAAGTGTGAGCTGGATGAAGTCTGGGTTAGACCTGGTTCAGTGTCTAAATAGCCGTTGGAAAGAAGCTGCTCCTCATCCTCTCTGTGTTAGTTTTTTCAGGAAGCGAAAACACTTTCCTGATGGCAACAGAGTGGAGAGTTTGTTGTTTGAATACCTGAGGTCCTTCACAGTCTTCTTGGCTTTGGACCAGCACTGCTTCTTACAGATGGTCTGGAGGTCAGGAAGCACTCAGCCGAGTACATTACCCTCTGCATGGTCTGTCTTTCTTGTTGGGTGCTGTATCCCAACCAGGTCGTGATGTTCCCTGTGAGGATGCTCTTGATGGTGCACGAGTAGAAGTTCTGCAGCACCTTGGAGGGCAGTCTGAAGTCCTTTAGGTGTCGGAGGTGGAAGACACACTGTGGTTCCTTCATTGCCAGGTTGTTGATGTGGCAGGACCATGACAGGTCCAGTGAGATGTGAACTCTGAATACCTGAAGCTGTCCACTCTTTACACCACGGCACTGTTGATCCTCACAGGGTGGTAGCTCCTCATCAGTTTCCTGCTGAAGTCCACTATCAGCACCTTAGTCTTGCTGACGTTGAGCAGCTTACAAATCCAAGCTGAAAAAAAACATATATGATAATCATTTTCACAATACATACAATATAAAAAAATGTAATGCATTCTTACAAAATATATATTATACTTATCATCACTGTCTAAAAAACAAACCAAAAAAAAACAAAACTGTCAGGAATCACGGGGGGCGGACTGACGGAGGCGGACACACACTCTAAAACACAGTTACTTTTATTTACAACACAAAAGAATATAACGAAACGACAGAGACAGACATACCAGACTAAGGAACAAGACACGGAAACACTGGAGGTGAAACAACAAGACTTAGAGGAAAGAAACAACATGACTTGGAATGGGAAAGAAAGAAAACAAACGACCGATACGAGGAAGCGAGACAAAGGGACTTAAGTACGTCTCACAGACAAGACACACCTGGAACAGATAACGAGAGGGCAGGGTAACAAATGAGACACGGGCGAGGAGGAGGAACAAAGGTGGGACAAGGGCGGAGACATGGACAATAACAGACAGAGCCATGTGCAGAAAGAGCACATGGCAGGGAAAACAGGCATGACAGGACGAGTGCGTGACAAAAACAAACTTCTATCTCTAAAATAGTAGCTTTACAGGAGAAAGACAAAAACCTTCTTAACTTTTAGAGTTAGAGTTCATTGTAATTATATTTAATTCAGAATCATTTTGGAGCATTTCTAGTCGTCTGTTCATCATTACATTTTCACACAGTGTGAAGGACAGCAGCAAGTGTTGAAGTGATGTAGTAAACTAAACACGTTTACACTATAACAAACAGTTTACGCTATAGTTAGGACACCTCTTGAGATCACGCATTGAAATCTTTATGTGGTGTAGACAGTTCATAGCGAACTTAATGAGCAGATCACAAAAGAAGTCCATTCAGTGCGATTTATGTTGGTGTTTGTTCCAGAGACCGACTGTGTCCTGGTTGAAAAACCTGCTCCTACTTGCTGCCTCCTGCCCTCGCACTGTGAGGGGTCACTCGTGCCTTTGGTGCTATGCTGTTCTGAGTGCTCAGGGGAAGTGTGTGAGAACAAGTGAAGATCAGAATTAAACGCAGAGCAGGGCTCGGGACACACAGTTATACCACATTTGTGTTTGTGGATTAATTCTTCTGGAAATAAACCTGTACAAATGTAACACAGTTTCCACTTCCCTGGGAAGCCTTTATCCCAGTTACTGGAACATTGCTGTGATAATTTGATGACTCTATGCCTTGTAAACATCAGTGAGGCATTCAGATGCTTGGGCCACATATAAAACGTGTATTTTCAATTAAATATAGTTTCCCTGATCATTTTCTCTCTCCCATCAGCTTTGTCCTTCTCTGAATCTACTACAGCCTTCAGCAGAGGATGCACTTGATTGAGATTATAATATAATTAGCTTCTTTCATTTCACATTTTATAGTAATCCATGAGTTTACACTTAAAGGGGAAGATAACTGAGATGGAGGTTGGAATAACAGACTGACGGTAAAACGAAATAAATACAACTCTTTCAAACAGCTCAGAGGTTCGTCTGATGCTCTGAACACGTAGCGAGTTAATAATAACTCATGCTTAATTATCTCTCTATATAATGTGTGTAATGGTAGAAAGCACAGCTAATGTGAGCTGGATTGACTCCGCATTATTAAAGAGTCAAACGTCTCCCTTAAAGATTCCTTCAGGATCTCTGGAGTTCCTTTAATCATACACTTCATATTCATCAGTTAGAGTTCACTTTATGATCCACTGCCTATGGGAGAATGTGTAATGCCCTGTTTAACATGTTTCAACACACACACACACACACACACACACACATAAATATGTTATATAAAATAAATTCCCATTTATTTTATGAAGACTAGTCTAATGCCAATTAGTCGTGGGGCAGAACTGTGCATTTAGAAAAAAAAAAGCTGTATTAACACCAATAGATTAAGGAATTTGATAAAATGTGGTCATTACTCCGCCATTAATGAGAAATAATTATTTAATGAAAGGTATTGTCTGTGATTGTGGAGAAACACAGTTCTCTCTGGTTGTTTACATTCAGAAGCTCCCCATCTTTTAAGGTGAGTAAGAAGCGAATGTATCTTTTAAGGTGGAGTCATGTGTGTTAGTAAGAAGTGACTGTATCATTTAAGGTGGAGTGGTGTGTGTGAGTAAGAAGCGACTGTATCTTTTAAGGTGGTGCGGTGTGTGTGAGTAATAAGCAATTGTATCGTGTTGGTGTCTGAAGTGTAAATTGTCTGTAAGTGTTTATTCACTGCTTGAATTCCCACAGAAACCCATGTGTACCTTGAGCTGTTTAGTTTTGTAGCACTGTCGCTAATGCAGTTAGCCATCTGGAGACATTTCCACCTTAAGTGATCTAAAGCAGCAAAAATAAGTCAGTGTTACCCCCCTATGGAGCAGGAATAGAGCAACATCCTCATCTCGGTTGGTGCTTTTCAGCATTTGGAGTCTCTTCGTTGTCTAAAAACCTCCAGATGGCGTTTCTCTGCTGTGAGCAGAGAGAGAGAAAGCCTAGCACCGGACCCAGACACTTTGTTTTTTTACCCATTTACAGACACTGGAGCTTCGTAAACACATTAGAGCGGTTTCCAGAGCAAATCGACTTTTTTATAAAAAGTGTTGAAAAAATAACAACAATATTTATAAATGTATAAATCATGTGGCGTTATGTTGAGTGTTGTTACATGTTCTTACTAGAGTTCTTTAGTGGGCAGAGAATATCAGACTGTTGGGTTTAGTGGTGTATTATGTATTATTTGTAGGTTATATTGGTATAAGTAGCTGTAACACAAATACATTGCTATGAGAGTTCACTACCTCATCTCTTGCATGGCTGATTTACTAATGTCCATAACTCTAAATAAAAAAAATGGCTTCAGGATTTAGACATATGATGGGGCATTATGGGAACTGTAGTTCCTGTAGTAAATTTGTGTTCTGTAGTTCTTCTCAGCAATCCAGGATAAAATTTACTTTTTACCACTGTGATTTTAGAAGGATACATCACTATTTTCCTAGGGCACATTCTCCAGTAAATTGAGTCTAATGATGCTCCTGCTATAGCCCCTACCCTTTCACTGACCTTGGCCATAAATACTGCTACTCTAATGCTAACACTGACCCCGACTCCGACCGTAGTCTAACCTTAACCCTAACCCCAACCTTAATGCGTCTTCAGCTTAAAATGTAATTACTTCCACTTTGTGAACAATGTTTCCATCATCACAAGGAACGACTTCTTCAAAGTGAATTGCTGTCAAGAACAAATCAAGAACTTGTGTCCTCCTGAAGAACCTTTCTGGGAAATCACCTCACAGGAGCAGATCCATGATGCCACAGTGAGTGATGAGTCTTTCAGGTCGTTCCCATTGGAGAGTCATGCATCAATGTGGCCTGGTTATTTTGTGGGAGAGGGTCAAGGACTACATCCGGGTGCTTGACTGCTCCTGTCGTTTGTGTTCTTGAGTTCTGGAGAGTCATTTTGGCAGTAGAAGATACCGTCAAGTGAGAACATTAAAGCACACAAGAACGCATACTGAGTAACAGCCAGTGTGCGTAAACAAGAACTGGTCTCCACAAAGTGATATATTCCTGATACACACACACACACACACACACACACACAGAGCGAGCAAACGAGAGAGAGAGAAAGAGAGAGAGAGAGAGAGAGAGAGAGAGAGAGAGAGAGAGAGAGAGCTCTGAGAGCTGTGGTATACTCTGAGATTCTGGAATATGAAGCAATGAAATTTGTCGTTTTTAACTAAAGTATTGTAAAATGCTCAAAGATGAAGTGAAAGCCTCGTGTGAAGGAAGACGTTTCGGGACTCGAGCTTTAATCTTCATAAAGACCCAAGTGATGCAAGGCCTCCGTAAGTGGCTCCATGAAACATGGATTCAGCACGTATGTCACATGTAATATTACCGTGGAATGGGTCGCCAGGCAAAACATGTCAAAATAAAAGTCTTGTTTGTATGGCCACCTTCTGCTTTAATTATTTCTGGGTTCTGTTTTTCGCTGATCACTGATTAAAAACATGCATGTAATTAACTGTATGTAATATTTAATTTAATTTCTTTAACAGCTTTGTATTCAATTCTTATTGACAACTGTTATTTCCATATTTCAATAAATTTTCTCCTAAAAATTTTATATTATTAAATTACATTTGGGTAAACTAGGTTTTATTCACATTGTGAGGAGTAATATCTGTGAAATAACACTCTGATGAACTCTGAAAAGTTCAAACTGTGTACATTTTTGCACTTTAAACTGAAGAGATGTGATACACTGTGTTATGAATTTAGGTCAGTGTTATATCTGCGTCATCCATGGAAACCTTTACACAGGCTACTTTTATTGTTATTTAAATGGTGTATTTTAAATACAGTAACAGTGCAGATGTGTTTCTCTGTACCTGATATCTGTTTTATTCATTTTCACTTTGGAAACTGTAAGAATCCTGTAATTTGAACTCAGATTAAACCCCAGCTCAGACTAATCCACAGGACACTGATGAGTCACAAAAATACTTTCAGGTCTAAGATTAATCCCAGTCCAACTGAGTTTACATGTTCACCTCAAGTCCGGTTCATATCTATTGTCATGTTAAGGGTGATGTTGATGATGTTCTCCAGGGTCAGAGCAGTGTGGTTGACTCTGTGTAAAAAGCCTGTTCCCATCTGTTGCTAAAGTTACATTTTGTTAGTCGCTATAAAAGTGGGAGGTCTTCCAGCTGTCACTCGTTTTCACTGAAATAAATAAATAAAACATTTGTTCATTCATTCACTGTCTGGGTTAAGGTTATAAAAGTACCAAAAGTATAAAATGAGACTAAAATGAATATCACTGTCAGGGACTCGCGGAGGGCGGACTGACGGAGACGGACGCACACGCTAAAACACAGATACTTTATTTACAAAAGGGAATAACGAAACAGAGACTGGGACTAGGGCAAAAACCAAAACGAGGGACAGTAGAAACAGACAGACGTGAGACTCAATGACGACAGAGAAACAAAACAATGACAGGAAACTAAGCGAGGCACGGACGAGACAAAACGTGGAACAGACAAACTGAAGGGAGCGATACGACTTAGAAATGAAACAACTGGCTACAAGACACAACCAAGGTGAAATGTCCGACAAGAGGAAGTGAGGGTAGGGGACTTAAATACAAAATACAGATGAGACGCACCTGAGACAGACAACGAGGGGGCAGGGTAACAAATTAGACAGAGACGAGGTGGAACAAAGGCGGGACTAGGGCAACAACAAACAGAGCCATGTGCTGAGAGAGCACATGGCAGGGAAAACAGACATGACAGAACGAGGGCATGACAATCACTGTAAAAATTGAAAAAATATAAGTAATATTTTCCTTTGAGCGTGCTTTACATTTTGAGTGGAATTTTTACATTGACATACATTATATATCCCATTCATTGGCCTCCCCCCCCCCCCTGCAATAGTTATGCGCACAGGGTTTAAAAACTCCAGCAGCACTGCTGTGTCTGATCCACTCTACACCAGCACAACACACACTAACACACCACCACCACGTCAGTGTCACTGCAGCGCTGAGAATGATCCACCACCACATCACACCTGCTCTGTGGGGGTCCTGAGCACTGAGAAACAGGGTTAAACAGGGGTAACAAAGTATGCAGAACAAGAGCTGGACTAAAGTCTGACTGTAGAACTACAAAGTGCTGCTGTGTGGTCAGTGGAGGGGATTAATGGACAGTGAGTGTATTGTAGTAGGCTTTGAAGTGCGGTGTATTAAGAGTAATAGTAATGCATCAAAGGGCTTTAATCTTTCCCGTTCCAGCGTGTGTCGTTATGTTATGAGGCCTAAATGTGCACCACTCAGACTGCATTTCAAAAGCGCTGTTCAGATGGAAATTGTGTTTGTGGATTTGTTTATCTGTTTATTTCTCTCTGAAAGACGGAACACAATGGAGGAGAACAGGGAGATAAAGACATATCCGGGCTGATGTATGCGCAGCGGTGCTTTTTCAGACGAGAGTGGGCGTAGATAATGGTTATGAATTTGTCTCGCAAGGTCAGAGAGGAAGAGCCGTCTCTGCCTTATGTTTTATTGGTGTCACTCTTTAATATTCCCCCAAATACCGCTCGGATGATTTATTGGGAATGGGACGACACTTTGGGTCTCACAGCAGACGAGCAAATTACTTTTAAAGGTGCGATCAGTCATTTACGCCAACAAACATAGAAAAGTTTGCTTAAGAATGTGATTATTTATTAGTTTTATATGTTTTCATGTAACATGAAGCAAGCTGCACTCCCTGAATATTTCTGCTCCACACCATGGGTCCCATACATGAGCACAGCCATTGTTTAAATAGATTTATATCCAGTTTAATTCATTTAAATTATTAAAAGGTATATTTTCATGGATTTTAAAATGTTTTAATTTTTGTTTGAAGGCCTCACGGTTGAGCAGCAGGTAGTGTCTCTGTCACAGCTCCAGGGTCCTGGAGGAGGTTGTGGGTTCGAGTTCCGCTCCGGGTGACTGTCTGTGAGGAGTGTGGTGTGTTCTCTCTGTGTCTGCGTGGGTTTCCTCCGGGTGACTGTCTGTGAGGAGTATGGTGTGTTCTCTCTGTGTCTGCGTGAGTTTCCTCCAGGTGACTGTCTGTGAGGAGTGTGGTGTGTTCTCTCTGTGTCTGCGTGGGTTTCCTCCGGGTGCTCCGGTTTCCTCCCACGCTCCAAAAACACACGTTGGTAGGTGGATTGGAGACTCAAAAGTGTCCATAGGTGTGAATGTGTGAGTGTGTGTCGTCCTGTGAAGGACTGGCGCCCCCTCCAGGGTGTGTTCCCACCACTGCCCTGAACTGGATAAGGGTTACATACAATGAATGAATGGTGAAACAATGTGATAATTTGGAATGTTGTGAATGAACCTCATTGGCAGTGGAATAAAAAAAAAGTTTAACTAGTACCAGTCTATAAATATTGTGAATAATCTTATAATAATTGTATCCATAACCTCACAATGAGAATCATTAGTTGTTGACCAGATTGAAGATGTTTTCACTTAAAAGGATATGGCTTTATGCAGTGTCCAGTCCTAAAGCTTTAATCTTGTGAGATAATATTCAGTCTATTGGAGATCTATTCTGGGTTTATTAGTGTTCATGTCCTCTCTCTGCAGAGACACACAACACCTTCAGCTTTAGACAAACACAAATCAAATCCCTCTGTAATTCACTCTGATATTGATCTGTTATTATCATCAATACGCAGCTGGAGAGAAAATGAACAGTGTGAAGAAAATGTCTGACACTTGCCCAAACTCCTTTTGACAGCATTTAAAAAAAGCTTAAAAACTTTTCTGTGAAACCCATGCCATTAAAACAACACCCTTATCTCTGCCCTCATTGCCCTTATTCCCAGGTCTGCTGACCACACAGACTCCCTCTGTAGTTCATATGTTGCTCTGCATACTTTGTTACCCCCCTTCCCCCCTGTTCCTCAGCGCTCAGGACCCCCACCACAGAGCAGGTGTGATGTGGTGGTGGATCATTCTCAGTGCTGCAGTGACACTAATGTGGTGGTGGTGTGTTAGTGTGTGTTGGGCTGGTGTAGAGTGGATCAGACACAGCAGTGCTGCTGGAGTTTTTAAACCCCTCAGTGTCTGGACCGAGAACAGTCCACCGACCAAAAACATCCAGCAGACAGCGTCCTGTGTCACTGATGAAGGACTAGAGGACGAGCGACACACACTGTGCAGCGACAGATGAGCTACTGTCTCTGACTCTACATCTACAAGGTGGACCAACGAGGGAGGAGTGTCTCACAGAGTGGACAGAGAGTGGACACAGGGTTTAAAAACTCCAGCAGCACTGCTGTGTCTGATCCACTCTACACCAGCACAACACACACTAACACACCACCACCACGTCAGTGTCACTGCAGCGCTGAGAATGATCCACCACCACATCACACCTGCTCTGTGGAAGTATGCATAGCAACAGAGGGACTACAGAGTGACTAGA
>NC_089819.1:55712327-55729827 GCF_029633855.1 Hoplias malabaricus
GAGCCCATTTTCCTGAAAATCAGGGAAGGAGTCAATTGTTATAACAAAGGCTTTTAATCAAGTGACACACTACACACACACACACACTACACACACACACACACACAGGCTCGGAGTGAGTCCACAGCATATTTGATTAGTTTCGCAGGCTTGAAGGAATTGTGCTCTTAATACGGGCAATTTTCCCTCCTTTCAGTGGCTAAATGTGGCAGAAATTGTGGGCTAACTTCCTCAGGCGGTAATTGGCGCCGGAGAGAAAAGCACCATGCTATCAGTCCTAGCGCACATGCTAGCAGATTGCAGTGATTTGGCAGGTTATATCTGCTGTTATATCTGGTTATTAAAGCTGTGTGAAGTGTCATGGCTCTATCTTTTCATTAATCACCTGGCGCTGATATCAGGGAAAAGAAAATAGCGACCGTCTCTAACATTATCTCCCACCGCCGCAACCCACCGGCCACCGGCCAACCGCTGTAGAGCCATATATAATATTTATCACCGCTGTCGCAACAAAAACCTCGCATCTCAGAAATAGTAGCTTTAAAAAGAGAAGGTAGAAGCGTTCTCAGTTAATTCTTAACCCCCAAGTCATTTGGAACGGTTTTATCACTTCATTCATTGTTACATTTTAATATTCGCATTTTGTCAAAATGAAATCAATAAATAAAACAACAACAACAACTACAAAAAAAGCAGTGCTGCTGGAGTTTTTAAACCACTCCGTGTCACTGCTGGACTGAGAATAGTCCACTAACCAAATCATCGTCATCTCTGTGTGGGTCCTGACCGCTGAAGAACAGGGTGAAAAGGGGCAAACAAAGTATGCAGAGCAACGGATGGACCACAGTGGGCGGCACGGTGACTTAGTGGAGAGCACGTTCGCCACTCAGCGCTGGGATCTTGGGTACAAGTCCCATCTGGGTGGAGTTTCCATGTTCTCCCTGTGTCTGCGTGGGTTTCCTCCGGGGTCCGGGTTCCTCCCACAGTCCAAACACATGGAGGGTAGGTGAATTGGCTTCTGTCTAATAACTGTCCTGGTGTGTGAGAGAATGAGTGTGTATGTGAATGAATGTGTGTATGTGTGAGTGAATGAGTGTGAGCCCATATATGGATTGGCGCTGTGTCCTGGGTGAAGACCTAGTGCCCGATGCAGTCCTCCAGGTGGACGGTCGTTCCTGGTTGAGAGTACACTGTGTGTGTTTGGCTGCCGCTTCTCGCCAGTGTGTGTGTGTGTGTGTGGATTGAGCGTTCTGAGCAGTGTGTGGATTGTAAAGCGTCCTTGGGCGTCTAGAAAGGCGCTATATAAGTGTAACGATAGATAGATAGACAGTGTGGTCAAATGAAGCCGTTTTTCCAAACTGGAGGAAATGATGTCACTCACATTGGAGAATGTAAACAGTAGGAGGCCTTTTGAGATTTTGGCTTGTAGTAATTAGTGCCACCTAGGGGTTCAGAGAGCAATAACAGACAACTTATATAACAGCGATTATTATAAATCACGTTATAGCAATTTACAAACTGCAGTTTACAGGGCAGTAAACCCCATAACCTACTGTGGAGAGTCCTTTAGTGCAGTGTGTTCTTGCTGTTGTTAGAATCCAGAAAAAAATAAAAAATAAAGCCAATGTGTGTCAGACTTTATAAGTATTTATAAGAACAGCCCTCCACAAATCTCCACGCGCATTTTACTTTCTGCTGTCATGGGAAATGTCATGTCTCTCCCTCGGTGTGCGTTTAAGGTGGAAATGTACCTCGGCGTATACCTTTAGAGGCTGTAAAGCTGTGATCATTTGAATATTACTCAGATTTTACTTCACATGAGCAATTAGCTTCTCTGAAAACGTTGACCTTTTCCTCCGGGAGAAGGGCAAACGCTGGAATAATTGAAAATGTAAATGCAGAGACATGTTAATACCACCTCCTCGTTCTCTGGTGCTTTCTGAGTACAGTCGCTAAAGCTGGAGCATGTATCAGATCAGAGTAATCCCCGCGGTTCTGTACAAACAGCCAGAGAACCGCCAGCTTAGAGCTGCGCTCACGTTTATGTAAAACACACACGAGTCTGACGTCTGCGTACGCCAGCGTTTCCTTTCAAACTACGGGGGTTTGTTCCCTCTTCACTGAAGTAAAAGCTGCTACTTTTCTGGGAATAATCATTCGTTCATTCATTCATTCATCTTCTGTCATTTCTTCATTGTGATCCAAATGTTGTGATTTGTTTAGCATGTGTTGAGGGCTCATGGTGTGTACACACTGCCTCTGCATTAATCACTTGAAAATGTATTTGCTTTATTCCCTGTGTATAGTTTTACTTTGCATATAACTTTATGAAACGTTATATTGGTTTGTTTCTTCACAAAGTTTGCAGACCCCTGCCTTAAGCTCATTTCTATTCATTCATTGTCTGTAACCCTTATCCAGTTCAGGGTCGCAGTGGGTCCAGAGCCTACCTGGAATCATTGGGCGCAAGGCAGGAATACACCCTGGAGGGGGCGCCAGTCCTTCACAGGGCGACACACACACTCACACCTACGGACACTTTTGAGTGGCCAATCCACCTACCAACGTGTTTTTGGACTGTGGGAGGAAACCGGAGCACTCTGCTAACGCAGACACAGAGAGAACACACCACACTCCTCACAGACAGTCACTCGGAGGAAACCCATGCAGACACAGAGAGAACACACCACACTCCTCACAGACAGTCACTCGGAGGAAACCCACGCAGACACAGAGAGAACACACCACACTCCTCACAGACAGTCACCCGGAGGAAACACACGCAGACACAGAGAGAACACACCACACTCCTCACAGACAGTCACCCGGAGGAAACACACGCAGACACAGAGAGAACACACCACACTCCTCACAGACAGTCACCCGGAGGAAACCCACGCAGACACAGAGAGAACACACCACACTCCTCACAGACAGTCACCCGGAGGAAACCCACGCAGACACAGAGAGAACACACAACACTCCTCACAGTCACCCGGAGGAAACACACGCAGACACAGAGAGAACACACCACACTCCTCACAGACAGTCACCCGGAGTAAACCCACGCAGACACAGAGAGAACACACCACGCTCCTCACAGACAGTCACCTGGAGTGGGAATCGAACCCACAACCTCCAGGTCCCTGGAGCTGTGACAGAGATGAATTACGATGAATTTAACCGAGGCGTTCCAGGTAGATGCTGTCTCTGGTATCCATGGCAATCAGGTGGAGAAATTATTACAGACTTAATCTTAATTTAGAAAAAAAAAAAAAAAAACTGAAACCAATTATAAAAATGTGGTAATTAATATTTTTATAGAAATGCTTTTGACAGAAAAAAACTTCACATCGGTTTTTATAATGAGATTTTTTTTTCTTACCTTTTCTATACGTTCGGCAACGTTTCTGTCTCTGGACATTCATTCATTCATCTTCAGGGTAGAGGTGAGTCCAGAGCCTTCCCAGATTAAGTAAGTGTAATCTCAAGATATCACACACTCACCCAGACACTCACACCTGTGGAGAGTCTCACACACTCACCCAGTCACTCACACACTCACTCAGTCACTCACACGTGTCTCACACACTCACCCAGTCACCCACACACTCACAACTGTGGAGTGTTTCACACATTCACCCTATCACTCACACACTCACCCAGTCACCCACACACTCACTCAGACACTCACACGTGTCTCACACACTCACCCAGTCACTCACACACTCACCCAGTCACTCACTCACTCACCCAGTCACTCACACACTCACCCAGTCACTCACACACTCACCCAGTCACTCACACCCTCCATATTTGGTTGTTGACTGAATAAAGAGATAGATTCATGAACACTTCCATTCTGCTTCTCAGAGTCCCTTTGAGTGAATCTGGATTATTGGGAATGTTTACACCTGTATTTGAAAGTGGATTATCTATATCCAGGTTTTATTTACAGTGATATAGTGAGTAGATGTTTGATGGTTTCACACTTCCTCACAGACCCCTCACAGCCTCGGCTCTAATCTGGGTTCAGACTCTCCCCGCTCTGATTAATGCTGCTGCCCAACTGTGTTTATTTATATATTTCTGCATTTATTTATTTATAAACAAAGTGATAGCATGTCACTGTTTCCCTTTCTCTTTCAAAAGTTCAATTACACTCATACAAAGCAATCCATCATTTAAATGAAGTCGACGGCAGGGGGAAATTAAATGTGCCAATTCAAATTAGGGAGGTTCACATTCTGGGGGCAGAGAGGGCAGAGCTGATGAGCTTTTTAAAACAGCAGAGGTTTCTGCCTCAACATTCCCCCGGAACGCTGAGGAAAAATGCTTCACACGGAACAAACAAATGGAAAATAAACACAGCTGAGTTACATTTATATTGGGTTCTAGTCTTTCCACACCCAGATCAGATCAGGTTCTAATCATTTCTAAACACAGATCAGATCTAGATCAAAACGATACTAAATAGAAATCAATGTAAATCTCATGTTAATACTTTTATTATTCTAACTATAACTCAATCATTTTACCAAAGTAAATTCATTCATTCATTCATTATCTGTAACCCTTATCCAGTTCAGGGCGGCGGTGGGTCCAGAGCCTACCTGGTATCATTGGGCGAAAGGCGGGAATACACCCTAGAGGGGGCGCCAGTCCTTCACAGGGCAACACACACTCTCACACACTCACACCTACGGACACTTTTAGTCTCCAATCCACCTACCAACGTGTGTTTTTGGACTGTGGGAGGAAACCAGAGCACCCGGAGGAAACCCACGCAGACACAGAGAGAACACACCACACTCCTCACAGACAGTCACCCGGAGGAAACCCACACAGACACAGAGAGAACACACCACACTCCTCACAGACAGTCACCCAGAGGAAACCCACACAGACACAGGGAGAACACACCACACTCCTCACAGACAGTCACCCGGAGGAAACCCACACAGACACAGAGAGAACACACCACACTCCTCACAGACAGTCACCCGGAGGAAACCCACGCAGACACAGAGAGAACACACCACACTCCTCACAGACAGTCACCCGGAGGAAACCCACGCAGACACAGAGAGAACACACCACACTCCTCACAGACAGTCACCCGGAGGAAACCCACACAGACACAGGGAGAACACACCACACTCCTCACAGACAGTCACCCGGAGGAAACCCACACAGACACAGGGAGAACGCACCACACTCCTCACAGACAGTCACCCGGAGGAAACCCACGCAGACACAGAGAGAACACACCACACTCCTCACAGACAGTCACCCGGAGGAAACCCACGCAGACACAGAGAGAACACACCACACTCCTCACAGACAGTCACCCGGAGGAAACCCACACAGACACAGGGAGAACACACCACACTCCTCACAGACAGTCACCCGGAGGAAACCCACACAGACACAGGGAGAACGCACCACACTCCTCACAGACAGTCACCCGGAGCAGGAATCAAACCCACAACCTGTGTGACTGCAACACTACCTGCGGCGCCACCGTGCCGCCCCCCACCAAAGTAAATGTATTATTTAATTAAATATTTGTATTATTATTTCATTATTTATAAATTAATTAATGAAAAAGTTCAGCTCAAGTTCATTGAAGTGGTTTGCGCTGTAAGTGACAGTCAGCCGTGTGTGGTGTGTGTCCTCGTGGCATTTCTAATTCCTCCTCCGCTGCTTTATCTCCTCCCCGTAAACACCTTATCAGGTGCTCTCATTGCTGGAACTAATTACTTTTGATTTTCTGTGGCTCGCAGAGTGATCCTCCGCCGTCGAGAATGGGAGAAAAATAAAAATAAATAACGGGACGTGCAGCTGAACGAACCAATCCAACTTTCTTTGATTAGTTTGAAGGAAGTCTGGCGTTCCCAACGTTGCATTTATCCGAGCGGATGGTCAGAACTGTTGCCGCTCAGGTGTCATTTATCTCCTTTAAAGTCTTTGTGATGAACCCCTCGGCGCTGATTAGGGGTCAGCCGTCTGATTACGATCGCAACCTTTGTGATTGGTGCCATTATTAAAGTTTAGCTTAAAGACAAGTGTTCTGAAATGAAGGGCACTAAAGAGTGTGTCCTTCTGTACTGCAGTAAGAGCCCCTTCTCACATTGCTGTGAGAATTTGATGGCATCCAGCCAACATTAGCTGGACATTAGCATAAGTGGGCATTTCTTCTTCTCCAAGGGCTCCTAGTTACAGGGCTTCTGAGGTCATTAGAGTCTAAGAATGACTGGAACAGTGATTCCCCTGGTGCCCAGAGAAGATGGAGGTGTTTCTGGATCTAAAAGACCTGACACATCGTTATAGCATTCATTCATTCATTGTCTGTGACCCTTATCCAGTTCTTGGTCGCGGATGGTCCAGAGCCTACCTGGAATCAATGGGTGCAAGGTGGGAATACACCCTGGAGGGGGCGCCAGTCCTTCACAGGGCAACACACACACTCACACCTACGGACACTTTTGAGTCACCAATCCACCTACCAACGTGTGTTTTTGGACTGTGGGAGGAAACCGGAGCACCCGGAGGAAACCCACACAGACACAGGGAGAACACACCACACTCCTCACAGACAGTCACCCGGAGGAAACTCACGCAGACACAGAGAGAACACACCACACTCCTCACAGACAGTCACCCGGAGGAAACCCACGCAGACACAGAGAGAACACACCACACTCCTCACAGACAGTCACCCGGAGGAAACTCACGCAGACACAGAGAGAACACACCACACTCCTCACAGACAGTCACCTGGAGTGGGAATCGAACCCACAACCTCCAGGTCCCTGGAGCTGTGACAGAGATGAATTACGATGAATTTAACCGAGGCGTTCCAGGTAGATGCTGTCTCTGGTATCCATGGCAATCAGGTGGAGAAATTATTACAGACTTAATCTTAATTTAGAAAAAAAAAAAATGAAACCAATTATAAAAATGTGGTAATTAATATTTTTATAGAAATGCTTTTGACAGAAAACTTCACATCGGTTTTTATAATGAGATTTTTTTTTCTCACCTTTTCTATACGTTCGGCAACGTTTCTGTCTCTGGACATTCATTCATTCATCTTCAGGGTAGAGGTGAGTCCAGAGCCTTCCCAGATTAAGTAAGTGTAATCTCAAGATATCACACACTCACTCAGTCACTCACACCTGTCTCACAAACTCACCCACACACTCACACCTGTGGAGTGTTTCACACATTCACCCTGTCACTCGCACACTCACCCAGTCACTCACACCTGTGGAGTGTTTCACACATTCACCCTGTCACTCACCCACTCACCCAGTCACTCACACATTCACACCTGTGGAGTGTTTCACACACACACGCCCCTGGAGCTGTGTGACTGCGACACTACCCCCTACCCTGGAGGGGGCGCCAGTCCTTCACAGGGCAATACACACACTCACACATTCACTCACAGACTCACACCTACGGACACTTTTGAGTCTCCAATCCACCTACCAACGTGTGTTTTTGGACTGTGGGAGGAAACCGGAGCACCCGGAGGAAACCCACGCAGACACAGAGAGAACACACCACACTCCTCACAGACAGTCACCCGGAGTCACAGACAGTCACCTCCAGGCCCCTGGAGCTGTGTGACTGCGACACCTACCTGCTGCATCACTGTGCCACGCTCTTATAGCATTCAGTGATGTTTAATGGTGTTTTAATTAATGCATCTTCATTGTAAAATGTATAATATATTGCTTTTTTAGAAATGCGTCCAGGGAGGGGTTCATCACTCCCAGTGAAAGACTGCTTGGACAAATAGTGCAACAGTTCAAGAATCACGTTTCTCAACTTAAAATAACAAATTACTTCTTCATCTATGTTTCATAATATTATTAAAATATTCAGAGAATCCGGATACATCTCAGTATTCAAGGGACAAGCTCCAAAACCAGAACCGGCCGGCTGTGATCTACAGGAACACAGATGGCACCGTGTTAAAAAATAAAAGACAACAACATTTCTTTCTGTATTGAAAATCACTGCAGGGCTCAGAAATACTTTCCAAAACCACCATCTACACACACACAGTTCATCACCACATCCACAAACACAAGGTAAAACTCGATATAAACAGGGTTCAAAAAGACCACTGCCTTTTGCTTCAAAGCTCATTTAAGACGGACTGAGGTCAAGTGGAAAAGTGTCCTGTTGTCAGACGACAAATTAGTCCCCCAGGTGGAAGAGGAGGTCCACTGCAGTCAAATTAAAAACATGTATCTCCCAAAATAGTAACTTTACAGAAGGAAAACATCCTCATCCAACTTTCAACTGAAGTCAATGTAAAAATGTCGCATGTAAAAAGTCATTCTGGAGCATTTCTTTTGGACATTTTCACAGTGTGAAGAACAGCTGCTGTGTTCAAATGATCCTCCACATCCACGAACCCGGAGATACACGCGATAATGTATTTATACGGTTCATATTCACACTGCAATGTAGTGTTTTTATTTAAATAATATTTTAAATGTAATATAATATAAAACACACAAACACACACAGCACACACATGAATGTAGTCTTCCTGAGACTCCCGCCGTCCTCTGCGGCTTCTGCTCGTGGTGGTCTCGTCTAGTTCCGTTCTGGAGCTGAGATTCAGAACCGTGTCTGTGATTTCTCTAATTGGAGCCGGGCTCCGTGGCAGCGCTGCCAGGAAACGGACTGAACTTTCTCATCTTCCTTATGTCTCTACAACATGTAATAATTATCTGACAGTCACCGGGGAAATAACTGGGTCTCTCTCAATCTCACACACACACACACACACACTCACATTCCATCTCTCGCTCTCTCTCCCACTCATTTATTTCATTTCCATTCAAAATGTGCTGTCAGAATGAATGACACCAAATTGGACACAGCTTTTTCACTAGATATGGAAACACCTGCTGTGAGGATTTGAAGGAATTCCACCCACGAGAGCATTAGAGAGGTCGGGTCCTGATGCTGGATGATCAGACATCACTCCACCTCCTCCTAAATGTATTGGATGGAGCTCCAGTCACCACTCCACTGCTCCACCGCCCAGTGCTGGAGGCTTTACACCCCTCTAGCCCACACTTGGCACTGGGCGTGTTGAGCTCAGGCCTTCTGTGCACGCTCTGCTCGTCTGGACAGGGTTTGGATGAGATGTTGGACAGCGTCTGTGGGGATTGGATGGCATTAGGCCACAGATACGTGTTGGGTATGTAGTTTACTGAGAATTAAAATGATAGAGTATGAATTAGTTCAGAGTTCTAAGTGTAAGGACAAAGGGGATTCGGCCTTGAGAGAGAAATTAGATTAAAGCCATGTTTAAATGAATGGAACGACTGAATTCAGTGACTCAAAAGCAGCAGGAATGTATGGCATGGATCCGTATAAACTCTGCATCAAATAAATTAAATAGAGCAGATATAATTTGTCCACAGTTTGTGTGTGTGTGTGTGTGTGTGTGTGTGTGTGTGTGTGAATCTGTCCACAGGTCTGTGTGTATGTGTTAAACTGTTTATAGTACTCTGGAGCCGTGTGGCATAGGCATCAATATTACACCATTAATTTGATTTAATGCATAGCCACAGATTTACAGTTTTATATTAAAGCTGTTACATCTCACTGAAACTATATGTAACTGCAGTGTGTCTGTGTCTCTGATTAAAATTAATGTAAGAAGTGTGTTAGATGCTTTCACTCAGAGCATAGGGTCAACCACCTGCAGTGTCTTATTAGTCCTTCCACAATTAGGACTTCTCAAAAACATGTTCACATTAATGTGTGAATCTGGAACCCACCAACACACACACTGTGAAACAAGGTCCCAGTCAGTTTACTGTACGCTGCTTAAGTCTGAAATCACGGGGTAAAATGAGTCGTTCTGAGTCTGCTCCGCTTCTGACGTCAAGTGCAGAGACTTTAGAATGGCCCCGCCCCCTCGTCTGAGTCTGTCCAATCACAGCGCTGGACCCGTGTTTATGTGAGAGTGCAAAGACGAGGTTAAACTCAGCAAAACAGACACAACGAGCGCGGAGAAATAAGAGCACTGAGTAAAAACGGAGAAGAAAGAGAACAGAGTGAAAACGGCTAAAAACCAGAGCTTCTGCTCCTCGCTCCTCACTGCTGTGCGCTCGGGGTCGGGGTGAACAGCGAGCGGCTCATTATCATTTAAAGGAACAGGTGCTGAAAGCGGGCGTTCTGAACAGGGGCTGTTTACACAGGGGGAGAACACTGCTGTGGGGCTTGGACCAAAGCAAATGTTTTATTAAGAAACAGAACTGTGTTCCACTGTGGAGAAGAGAGAGAATACATGTCCTTACAATCTGTGAGCCATGGAAGTATGTGGGAAGGACAGGGCCAGGAAAGGTAAACGAGGCAGAGTCAGTACATTGCTGTGAACATAGGAAGATGGTAAATGTGGAGAACTCATTAAACATTCACACATTAGAAACAGTTCTCAAGATTTTTTTAAGAACATCTGACCAGAGCTTTCATTTCACCAGAGATGTGGAGGAGGCTCTGTGGGTGACTGGGGGAGTCTCGCTGACAGCTGGGATTGGCAATGATTAATAACTGTGGAGAGAATTAAAGAAAAAGTAATATGCCTCAATAAATGGAGGCAGGGAGTAAATGGTCAGTTCTCAAAGTTGATGTTGGAAGCTCAAGAAGTCATTGTGAGGCTCTGAGGTGTTATGTGCTGTAGATGTCTCTGTCTCTGTCTTTGTGTGTGTCTGTTACACCACACTCCTCACAGACAGTCACCCGGAGGAAACCCACACAGACACAGGGAGAACACACCACACTCCTCACAGACAGTCACCCGGAGGAAACCCACGCAGACACAGGGAGAACACACCACACTCCTCACAGACAGTCACCCGGAGGCAACCCACGCAGACACAGAGAGAACACACCACACTCCTCACAGACAGTCACCCGGAGGAAACCCACGCAGACACAGGGAGAACACACCACACTCCTCACAGACAGTCACCCGGAGGAAACCCACGCAGACACAGGGAGAACACACCACACTCCTCACAGACAGTCACCCGGAGGAAACCCACACAGACACAGGGAGAACACACCACACTCCTCACAGACAGTCACCTGGAGGAAACCCACGCAGACACAGGGAGAACACACCACACTCCTCACAGACAGTCACCTGGAGGCAACCCACGCAGACACAGAGAGAACACACCACACTCCTCACAGACAGTCACCCGGAGGAAACCCACGCAGACACAGGGAGAACACACCACACTCCTCACAGACAGTCACCTGGAGGCAACCCACGCAGACACAGAGAGAACACACCACACTCCTCACAGACAGTCACCCGGAGGAAACCCACGCAGACACAGGGAGAACACACCACTCTCCTCACAGACAGTCACCCGGAGGAAACCCACGCAGACACAGGGAGAACACACCACTCTCCTCACAGACAGTCACCCGGAGGAAACCCACGCAGACACAGGGAGAACACACCACTCTCCTCACAGACAGTCACCCGGAGGAAACCCACGCAGACACAGGGAGAACACACCACACTCCTCACAGACAGTCACCCGGAGGAAACCCACGCAGACACAGAGAGAACACACCACACTCCTCACAGACAGTCACCCGTAGGAAACCCACATAGACACAGGGAGAACACACCACACTCCTCACAGACAGTCACCCGGAGGAAACCCACGCAGACACAGGGAGAACACACCACACTCCTCACAGACAGTCACCCGGAGGAAACCCACGCAGACACAGAGAGAACACACCACACTCCTCACAGACAGTCACCCCGAGCGGTACTCGAACCCACAACCTCCAGGCCCCTGGACTTGTGTCACCAGTGTGCCGCCCCTCCTCATGTTTTCACAGTGGAAAAGCAGGGTCTGAACACATTTGACAGTGAAGGTGGCAGACGAAGCTGAAACCTGTGCCCTCTCAGACACAGAGAGCACTATTACGAGAATAAGCAAATAAATAAACAAATAAACAACAACGCAAGATGCATTAGAGCGTAATCCATTTGTGGCATTCATTTCTTGTTTATTATATTTACTGTAAGAAGCACTATGCAGTGATTTGATGCTGGTATCTCGCATTAAATGTGACTTTGCACGTCTCCCGAGGCTTATTTTGTCTGATAGCTTTGTAATTGGTTTATGGTATTAAAATAAGTAAGGCTCGGGGCTATTTGAATTCCAGCTTCTTTTATTCACTCAAACTGTGACAAATAAGCCACACACAGAGCCGTGTGTGTGTGTGTGGAAATGACTCTGCATCTATTTGTGTGTGTGTGTTTGTATGTTTGTGTGTGTGTGTGTGTTTGTATGTTTGTGTGTGTGTGAGTGTGTGTGTGGATGGCGAAGGGCAGGTGCTGATTATATAAAATATTATCTCACGTTACTCAGAACCTAACTGCCATCTATTTCCCTGTTCATTAGTCGTAATTCTCAGGTGAACGCTTCAGAAAAATCAATCCGGAATCTGCTCCAGTTTCGCACGTGTTCAGACTGCAGACTCACCCACACAGAGCTGGACACTTTAACGGAAACACCTCACCTGCCAGTGTATTAGAATCACTCATCCTGTGTTTACATCTCTAACACCACAAGAGTGAGGTGGTGGGGGTTCAATAACTGACCACACTGCCTTTTAACATCCATTCACTGGCCACTTTATTGGAAACACGTGCTTTTGACTTTTCCAAGTAGGCCATTTTAATAGAAACACCCATGCTACACTTCTCTAAATGGCCATTTAATTAGAAACACCTACACTGCACTTTCCTGAACGGCTTACACCTAGCTTCTATACTTTCCTGAGTGGCCATTTTATCAGAAACACTTACATTCTTCTTCCCAGAGTGGCCTGTTTATTAAAACACCTACATTCTGCTTTTCTCAGTGGGCCAGTTTATTGGAAACATCCATATTGTAGTGGCAAAACAGACCACCTTAGAAACATCGACTTTATGCTTCCGCTTGCTGACCTCTAACCTCTATCCCAAACCTCTGTCTAATCTGAATGTGCCTTTTATTTAAACTGGCTACAACCTACTTGTTTACAAACACTTCTTTTATAAGTCCAATCTTCAGCCATTTTATTAGAAACATCGATCTACCTAAGAGATGTTTCCAATAAAGTGGCCACCCGTTTATGTCTTGAAATATCTCTTTCATTTTGTCTCTGTTTACAGTGGTGTAATCGAGAAGGATGTGTGTGGAGTGAGAGACGAAGGCTGGAAATGGACACTAAGTCCCCACTCTTGGATTTGGATGGCTTTCTGTTTTGTCTTTTTTTTTTTTTTTTTCCTGAACCCTTCTCGGCTCATCCGGCAGAACACGACCATCTGCGAAGAGAAGAGTAATCAAGCCCAAGTGTGTGGCACTGCTCACGATTTAGAAGTTATGAAATTAGCTTTAGATCTACCATGAAAGATCTGTTCATTAAAACTGCATTAAATGCGAAAAGGATCAGTTGATGCTAAATGGAATAAGCCCAGAAGCCATTAATCAACAGTCGCCCTCTTTTCCTCCCGGAGACAGCACTCAGCCTCAGCCTCAGACTCATCCTTTCACCACAACAACCCCAAGAGAAACACGAGGCTGAAAGTATAGCAGCTAAAATCAAAAAAACTGTTTTAAAATTAGCTCAGATATCTATGTCAACATCAACATTCGCATTATCCAATCAGAAGACGTCTATGACACAGACGGTGCAATTAGATAACATCTTTCCATTTAACCCTCGGACATGATCAGTGTATGTTTCTGTAAATAACGAGCATTGTTGGTAAACCATTAATTCTCAGGCTTTTCCTTTCACTCCTGGCTAAAAATTCCAGCCAGGTTTCAATGTTAATTGGTATAAGTTTGACTAAAAGCCCTAGTCACTTTAATCTAACCCCAACACTCACTCAAAACTAACCCTAACCCTAATCCCACACCGAAACATAACTTTAACCTTAGCCCCAAACATTAATTTAAACCTAAACCTGTGTCTGCGTGGGTTTCCTCCGGGTGACTGTCTGTGAGGAGTGTGGTGTGTTCTCCCTGTGTCTGCGTGGGTTTCCTCCGGGTGACTGTCTGTGAGGAGTGTGGTGTGTTCTCCCTGTGTCTGCGTGGGTTTCCTCCGGGTGACTGTCTGTGAGGAGTGTGGTGTGTTCTCCCTGTGTCTGTGTGGGTTTCCTCCGGGTGACTGTCTGTGAGGAGTGTGGTGTGTTCTCTCTGTGTCTGCGTGGGTTTCCTCCGGGTGACTGTCTGTGAGGAGTGTGGTGTGTTCTCTCTGTGTCTGTGTGGGTTTCCTCCGGGTGACTGTCTGTGAGGAGTGTGGTGTGTTCTCCCTGTGTCTGTGTGGGTTTCCTCCGGGTGACTGTCTGTGAGGAGTGTGGTGTGTTCTCCCTGTGTCTGTGTGGGTTTCCTCCTGGTGACTGTCTTTGAGGAGTGTGGTGTGTTCTCCCTGTGTCTGCGTGGGTTTCCTCCGGGTGACTGTCTGTAAGGAGTGTGGTGTGTTCTCTCTGTGTCTGTGTGGGTTTCCTCCGGGTGCTCAGAGATATCAGACAGAGTTTGGTTTCCTCCCACGCTCCAATATCACACGTTGGTAGGTGGACTGGAGACTCAAAAGTGTCCGTAGGTGTGAGTGTATGTGTGAGTGTGTGTCGCCCTGTAAAGGACTGGCGCCCCCTCCAGGGTATGTTCCTGCATTGCGCCCAATGATTTCGGGTAGGTTCCGGACCCACTGTGACCCTGAACTGGATAAGGGTTACAGACAATGAATAAATGGATGAATGAATGATTGTAAGGTAAAAATACTATGTATTGCTGCTTTAACCTAACAATAACTCTGAGACTTACCATAACCCTAAGCCAAACTATGATACTCACTTTAGCTATAAGCCTAAACGCAACCCTAACCACAACTCTATATTAGCTCTAATCCTAACTCCAATCTCCAGAATGTCAGTCACTGCAGGACTGTCTCCTGGGTAACACTTTCCCATAACAGTTTACAGCATTGTTTCTGTGATTCTTCTTCAAGTTCAGAACAGAGAGTCTGTGTGGATTTATTGAAACAGTGCCACCAGTGGACGGGAGCTCACTCAGTGGAGGTAAAATAGCTCAAATCATAAACTAGAAATGGTAGGGATCACAATGTAAAAATGTTAGATGTATATGGACTTTACTATTATTTGGAGATCTTTGTAAATGTATTTTATTTTGTATGATTCTATCACATTTTAAATTGTGAGTTAATCAGAAAGTAGTGCAGCTGCTTTGATTTTGATATTGAGTGGATTCATTTGAGTTAATCACAATGCCTCACAGTTGTGCAGAAAGAAGTGCAGAATTAAGTTCTCTGAATGGTGAAAGTTTGTCTTAAAATGTAGTGATTTTAGTGCAATTAATTAATCAGTTTAAGTGGAGCCCTCACCCACAGGTACCTCGTTTATATAGGTCATGCCCCAGTTTAAACTAATTTGCATATCATTTTCATGAAGCGTGCATATATTAAATATATCCTGAGCCAATGGTTGATGAGCAGTGTGTGATATCGAAAGGTCTCAAAACAAAATGTGACATATGACAATTATTTCATATAATAATGAGATATAATTGTTTGACATGATATAATAATGATTAAATGAAAGTAAGATAAGGGTGGTGTGTGTTTAAATACACCCATGTTTTCTCAGTTGGAATATTAACACAGGTAAAATAATCAATTCACTCTGTTGTCACGGCGACGACTCAGATCGCCCAATCAGTACCCAGCATTTCATTAAACCAAACACAGTGAGACAGTAGCGGATGCTCCTGAGTCCAGTCTGTAACTCAGAGACGTCATTACACAGCTAATGAGCCCAGTCTGAATCAGATCATCTAGAACAGTGCGGTTCTCCAGCCCAGCGGAACGTCAGCTCCACAGCAGGATAACTCTGATTATGCAAATGAGCCGAATCCCATCACCTCGAGGTTAAAAAGACTCATTGCTGCTTTTAGAGAACTTTCTCTGAGAGTAAGAACTTTAAACACTCCCTCTCACACCTGTACAGGTAAAACAGCACAGGTTCTAACATCTATACCTGCAGAACCCTGACATCCCCACACTCTCACACCTGTGCAGGTAAAACAGCACAGGTTCTAACATCTATACCTGCAGAACCCTGATATCACCACACTCTCACACTCACACCTGTACAGGTAAAACAGCACAGGTTCTATCATCTATACCTGCAGAACCCTGACATCACCACACTCTCACACTCACACCTGTACAGGTAAAACAGCACAGGTTCTATCATCTATACCCGCAGAACCCTGACATCACCACACACTCACACTCACACCTGTACAGGTAAAACAGCACAGGTTCTATCATCTATACCTGCAGAACCCTGACATCACCACACTCTCACACTCACACCTGTACAGGTAAAACAGCACAGGTTCTATCATCTATACCCGCAGAACCCTGACATCACCACACTCTCACTCTCACACCTGTACAGGTAAAACAGCACAGGTTCTATCATCTATACCTGCAGAACCCTGACATCACCACACTCTCACTCTCACGCCTGTACAGGTAAAACAGCACAGGTTCTATCATCTATACCTGCAGAACCCTGACATCACTACACTCTCACACTCACACCTGTACAGGTAAAACAGCACAGGTTCTATCATCTATACCCGCAGAACCCTGACATCACCACACACTCACACTCACACCTGTACAGGTAAAACAGCACAGGTTCTATCATCTATACCTGCAGAACCCTGACATCACCACACTCTCACACTCACACCTGTACAGGTAAAACAGCACAGGTTCTGCAATATACACCTGCAGAACTCTAACTACTAATCACCATTCTCTCTTGATTATATTTGATTGGAAAATGTACACAATGATATCTGTCCACATTAATGTTTAACTGCACGTATTGTCAGCAAACTAGACAGTATTAAAGAATCCATTAAAAATATGAATTAATTAATTAAATGATCATCAAAATTTAAATTTATAACAAACTATTTTTAAAAAGATACATTCTTAAAGAAAGTACTAAAGTGTAATGTATTATTGTTTGGAAATTTAAATGAATGAATAAATGACCTAATGACTTTTGAAAATCACCAGACTGAATAATAACATGAATGAACAATAAAGTGAAAGGATGAATGAATGCATTAACAAACTATCATTAGTCTTGAACCTTTAATGTAGAACAAGTGGAATATTTTTAAACATTAAACTTGATAAATGAACAGGTGAACACAAAAATACAAACAAAATGCATTAATATATTATTGTGTCAATATGTTTAATACATTTAATATCTTATATTGTTCATTATTATTATTATCTCTGACCTCAGTGGGCCTCCTGGGTTGCCGTACAGTTATGATTTGTGTTCTCTCTCTGAGGCTGATAAACGAGCCAAGCTCCTCTCACAACACAT